>NW_010303044.1:0-43557 GCF_000700745.2 Antrostomus carolinensis | reverse complement strand
AATACAGGAAAGATGACTGTCAAAACCTAAAAAAAAAATAAAAATAAAAAAAATAAAGAGCAGTGTTAGGAGCAGTCAAGGCCGATGAGACTGCTCCTTTTGGGAGAAGGACAATGGCAAAAATGTTAGGAGGTGAAAGAAGACAAGTCTGACTCAGTTCTGACTTCTCTCATCAGTGAGCTCTGAAGTCTGATCTCAGTTACCAAGATCATCAGCAGCCACAGCCATCAGTGCTAACTATATGGCTGTGGTACAATGCACTCATCGTTAATTTAGGATATAGGTCCTGAAGACTAATAGTTTTTTATAATGTTAATGATTAATAATGTGTAAGAACTAACCATTAGCATGTGAACTGTTAATGAATGAATTAACTCAGCAAAGATTTGCTTTAAACTGGACTGATTTATCAGTCTTCTAAGCACTCCCATCAGAGTGATCTCTAATTTCTTAATGGATATATATTTATACATTGCAATGCTCTCCTATGCTATCCCTACTGTATCTCTATCCCTGGCCAATATTTTCTGTATCTCATCCAAACAAAATTGCCAGGGCTCCATTACTTCTTGCTGCCACCTTATGCAATCAAAGATATTATGACATTTTTTGCAAGATATTTCTCAGTGTTGGTTTTATATAAATAATAAAAATCAGTAGTTGTTTATGAGTCTCATTCATACTTATCCAGTCAGACATAAATGAAAGAAACACAACTGCGATCAGACAAGTATAGCTGGATTGTGTGAATTTCAGACATAGAATATCAGTGAACAAAAAGACTTATGCTTATAGCCCACATGTTTGGTTTTGTTTTTCACTTATATGCTTTCACTTTTTTTTTTTTTTTTTTTGGGGGGGGAAGGAAAAAAAGGAGAAAAACATATAAAGAATAGACTATATAAATAAAAATGAAGATATCTACTCTAAAATGGACACTTGCTGAAGGTAATTTTTGGGAAAAACATCCCACTGAGCAAAAGAGAAATCATAAGACTTTCCTGGCTGTGGTATATCCTGGGCTAATAATAGATCTGCTACAGGAAACTACATATCATCAATAGCTTTTTACAATGGGATGTGAAAAAATATTGGACAAAATATTCCAGAAAAAGTTTGTCTTGGGAGAATGGTTTAGTAAGTTTATTCCATTCCTAACATAAAATACTGGATTAACATATAAGTCATTCTGATTTCCTTAATTCCATAAAGTTGACTTTTTTAGTTTTGCTGTTTTAAAGAGTGTGATCTTTAGATATAAAGTTGGTATTTTAATGTTGTTTTATCATCACATGAACCTCTGCCTAGGTTAAACAGACCTAAAACAGGGGAGAAATTACTATACATACTTTATGATTTGCTGCTATCACCTGTGAAAGGGAGACAGCAATATTTACTTTGCTTTCCTCCATGAGGCAGGAAAAAGACATGTAGGCCTAATGACAAATTAATATTTTTCCACACAGAGCCATATTGCTATGATAGTAAATGGACTCAGGGTCATTGTTTTGACAGTTTCTGAGTATGGCTTATTCCACCTCTCTGTGTGATTTTTGTTTTCTTTTATATAAAATGTGGCAGTATTGAAGGAAAAAGTAGACCCTAAGAACTCAGACAGCAAAAGAGCAGAAATCTCTCAAAGTACTTTTTGGGATAGGAAAGGCAAAACCAAACTGTAACAAAAACTTCAGGTTTCAGTTCTAATACACCAGTACCTGCCCAAACCATTGATTTATTTCATTTAAATAAAAAGGAGTCTACATCAAACTCATACTGTTCTGTTTGTGACCTTTTACTGTGTTAGAGCCAATTGTCTTCATGAGGCTGCAGATCGAACTCAAAGACCCAATTCATGACCTAACTGTGCGTTTGCCAGAGAAAGAAGAGGAGAGTACAGAGAACCTGAGAAAGAGGGGGACAGATTGTTCTTCTGGAGCTTTCTTGGGGTAGTCTTTTAAGAGCAACTGCACTACCTTCAAAAGCAAAGACTGTATAAACTGACTAAATTTAATTTAGGGTTAGCTTAACAGGAATGGAAAATGTACATGGAACTATGGTGAAAACTGATCTATTTTTCAAGTTTTCCACTTAATGGAAGGAAATAGTTGGGTTTATGTCAGATGATAGTATGAGTGATACAATGCCAATACACACAATAGTACCTGACAATACAAACAAGATCGTCTCTGAGTTGGGAAGTAATTGCATTCTTCAGTCCACATTGACTTTTCCTAAATGAACACCAAAACCCCAAGATGGTCTCATCATTGATTACAATATTCTAAGATATAAGGGAAATACATGAACAGCGTGGCTGAGAAGGAAACAAGATATAGCTTTAAAAAAAAAAAAAAAAACCAAACAACAACAAAAAAACCCTGCAAGGAATCTGATGTTATAAACAAGTTTTAATATCTTTTATCACATTTGAAAATATATCGGAAATTTAAAGTATCTGAGCTTTAATGACAATCTCTTTCTTGGTCTTGCTGAAAATGGGAACAACTAAATAGAATCACAGAATGGTATGGATTGGAAGGGACCGTAAAAGATCATCTAGTTCCAAGCCCCCTGCCAAACTCCCTGCATATACATATAACTATGTATACATATACCTATGTATATGCAGCAATGAAAAAAGATGGTAAAGTAATAGGCCAGTTTATCACTAGTTATTTTTTCAACATAATGACTGTAGAGTCTCTGCTCACCAAAAAACCTGAGCCTATTTATTTTTTTAATGATGAGCTGTTACCCCCCCCCCCCAAGAAAAAAGTGGCATTCTATTGACACCGTATGGTGGCTGAAAAATGGATTCCATAGTATTCTATTTGTTAGAATGCCTTCTGAGTTTCTGTATCCATAATTTATGTTGAGGCCTTCTCTGTTTGCCAAAATATTCAAACAGTTTTCTCTTCACAGGGTAGTCTGCGTGGGGGGAAGAAGGTTTTCAAAACAGCAGGACCAGAACAATCTCCAACTGCTCAGAGGAGAAATAATTTCCAAGCTTCTGTCCTTCTGGCTGCTTTCATTGTATTAATAATTTACATCCTGTGTAAAGAGACTGTTTGCATTCAGAAGAAATATAAAATAATAAATAAAAGGAAAGGGGGAAAACCCCCAGCTTATGTTCTTGCATGCTAATACAAGAATTCGTGAATATTAAACACCAATTTTAAGTTGTATTGACTCCTAGGCTCTGACAGAAGTCGATAGCTTATGCTTTCATATCTTAATGGGAAGCGATATGCAGAGGTTATTAAACAGTGCAGTTTCCAAATGATTGCCTCTGCAGCTGGCTTTCATAGAGAGATCCAGAGTGGTTATGGATGAGCTAATATAATTAAGACATATTTCTTCTGATGTCTACTCAGTTACTACTTTTAAAGAGGTCGTATTTTAGGCAAAGATTTAAGTATGACTGTGTAATTTACAAACAGAACTTTTGTATGCTCTTAATATGGTGTACTTGCATTATGTAGCAGGATATGCCTGTTGGAAGCAGTAGGGATCCTGGAATCACATTAAAAGACTGAGCCAGAGGGACAACACCCTTCCTTTCTCACCTCCCTCTTCCCCTCCAATCTATCACAGTTTAGCACTTGCTGCTATTTGACCAGTTCTGTTTCCCTCTTGCCCCTATGGTGTTGGCAGTATCACATAGAATGATGGACGACCACCTGAGTGTGGGGGGAGCTAAGAAGTCCAGCTGGAGCTGGGTTATTAATACTTTGCAGAATAAGATTATAGGAGAAGGAGCCCACCTGTTATGGGGATCTTCTTGAGAATTAGATTAGACCTATTTGACCTTAGGATACCCTGGTCTCAGAAGCTTATCGGTCCTCAGGAGTAAAAGGGATATACAGAGGTTCTCTTATCTTTCCTCAGCCTTGGAAACATTCGTCCCTTCGTGTCCATCCAGCCATGCTGGGCACATAGCTGAGTTACTCCAGCTGAGGTCTGTAAAAGTAATTTAGCCAGTAGCGAAGTTGGATCCCTTGAATTTGTAGTTTTTATAAAGAAATAGAATGGAAGCCAGATGTTCTTCCAAAGCATCTGGCAAAATGTTACTGACAGCGTTGCTTACTCTGAAGATGTACTGGTTTAAAAAATGACTGCACTCTAACGGAGCGTTAATGTGAATACATATTTCTTACATTAGTCTTTTTAATAGACACTCTTGGAAGTTCAATCAATGTTTAAAACTGACATATTCACTTCTAATACCAAAGAAAGAACTTTCAGTCTCCTATATGAAATGAAAATAGAAAACTAGAGAACAAATGAATTTAATACATTCTTACAAAAGCAATACATTTTGGGGAACTTGAAATTATAAAAGTAACTGTATTTGGGCTGTGAAAACAAAAAAAAAAAAGAAAAGAAAATTTCATTAAAGGAATATTTTTAGTTGTGACATTCCAGATTTGTACTACAAGTAGTTCCTAAAAAAAAAAAAAAAAAAAGATAGGCTAAAAGTTCAAGCTACAGCAACAGCAGATCTAAACATCTACAAATTACCCTCTAACTTCCATGAGATACACCTCTAGAAAGATTTATTTTACCTTACAGAACAATTCTCCAAATAACCTGAATTTAGAGTACTAGATAAATTTCATTCATGTGGGCAGCTCCATTAAAGTTATTTATGCTAGGAAAAAGAAATGGATTGGGTCCCTAATATTCACATTGGCTAGTGACATTATTAAATTAATTTCTTTTATTTAAAGCTACATTTCCCTTTCAGGCATGTTGCCTTTTATGTTTAATCACAATTATTAGTCTGCATGTCTATTTTTCTATATAATTACAATTGAAGTTTAGCAAAGTTTACTCTCAACGTGTAGATAGAATCATTACTGGACAGAAGAGTGAGAAGACAATCTGAAATTGTTTTTAGCCCAAGAGTCATGCTTATGAAACTTCACTATAGAACTCTCCAGAAGCAGTAAGATTTAGCTTTAGAATAATTTAGGTGTTCATAATGTCTGTGTCTAAGCTTCCAGTAGAGTCATTTGGGTTCTCAGGTAGGTTTCAGTTGCTTAACATGGGTCTCTGCTGCGGTTAGCGCTCAAGGGGTGTGAGACATCTGCATAGGGCTTATGGGTATGACATGGAACCTAGGAGAGTCTGAAATGAGTCCATTTCCAGTCAAATAATCTACAATATTGTTACAAAAGTAATTCCCCATCCAACTGTTTTCCTATTCTAACCCTTTCTTCACATTTTCATTAATCTGTTCTTTTATTGCATTCAGCATAAACTATTTTTTTTTTTTCTGGTTTTATTTTTTTCAAGGCCATCCCAGTCAAGTAAAGATCATCTAAGGCTTTCCATGTTGTCTCTCGTTACCACTTCTGATCAGTCATTGACACTACAGTCTTGTCACATTTTGAACAAGCACTTCTATGAAAATTACTGAACTGCCTTCTCATTCTGTATTGCTCTTCTTCCTTAAGAGTGCTACTTAAAATTCCTTACCACCATGCTTAAAAATCCTGGCAAGAATTAGATTGCTAGTATATCAAGATAACTGCATATCACACTTTCTCTCATGTTACACCTCTATTTGTCTGACTCTTGTCTCATGCAAAAGCACAAGCACTTTCTCCTTTGTACACAATGTCTAAAAACAATGGCAACCTGCCATCACGTTGATATATTGGGACACTCAGGAGTCCCAAACTATCACAGAAAAATGTTTTATCACTAAGTTATTCCAGGTACCATTTGTGTCTCCTCAATGGAACTTTCAGAACTTCTCTCATGTACAGTATTGATGATTTTGTTCCTTAGTAAAAGCTGAAATAATGTGTTGCTAATAGTATGCCTAATTTTATTTCTTTTTTTTCTGTTGTCCTTTAATTTCTTTTCCATGCTGCACTGAAAACAGGTGATGAGATGCCCTGTAATTCCATTACAAAGCTTTCTTCTTGAATGTAGGATTTCTTTTTCTGAGGGCAAGACCATGTGCTCTAGCTGTAAACTTCTTCCTCCTTGTTATTCACAGCTTCCAAGATCATGTGGGTAACTATTTCAGTTGCAGTACTGAAAGTGTTATTTGTTTGACACAGAATTGTTCCTCCTTTTTTTTCCTCATTAAAAAAAAAATACTTTAGATATTAATGAACTAAGAAATTTAAGTGTTCTTCATTAGATATTACAGAAATGAGAATGGCAATACCCCAATACCCACGCAGCCTAACAATCCATTCTGATCTCAGTATATTGTTAAAAGAAGACTTTTAGGACTGAATTTATGAGCTGCCCGTGAAAATGCTGGTGTTATAATTTGGAAACAGTTTAAGACTTCAGAGAGATGAAGGAAGATGTCTATTCTTAACTCCTAGCTTTACTGTCAAGTTGTGAAGCACAGAAAGAAGACCGAGACTGATATACTGTTTTATAAAAACATTGATTCCTGTTTGTACAGTGCTTTGAAAGTGAAATAATTCTATTATATCAAATTGTATCAGCGTGGGGAAAAGACCTACCTTTGGCTACAAACACTTTTGTCCATTTGGCGTAGGGGATTTCACAGACTGCATCCCCTTTGGTTTGTAGATGTGTGCAGCACCAGGCCCTGATTTCCGCATTCTATTTTCATCCCCATCTGTTGCCTGGGGTCAGCTAATTGTGGAAAGTGCCTCTCCAGTGCACCTCCAAAAACATGCATGTGACAAATTCAAAACGGAGATACATTTATAAGCTTTGCTTTTAAATGTAATGATGTCAACAACACCTAGATCCGAATAGATACTTAGTTGGACATATTGTACAAGGAACTCCAACCCACAACAGCCACTTTACTTTTTTCCAGTTATAATAGCTTTATATCAAAGATTACTTCAACCTACAAAACTTGACTTGATTATGTCTGTGACCATTATATCCACAACAGCGCTATGCTAGAAACTATGAAGCACCCTGTGAGTGCTACATTTTATTCTTGCTAGCATATGACAACAAGCAGTTTTATTCAGGGCAAATGGCACTGCTTAAAAGAGAAGGCAATGAGAGGATTATGAGGGTATACAACAACTAAATCCTGAGCAAAACTAAAGAGGATGTCTATCGTCAGGGGGGTCACTAGTAAAGCTGCAGTATAATTAAAGTTCTGGGATTTTTTTTCAAAGGGTTTGATTCCGCATTTCACAACACTATTTTAATGCCAAGGTACTTATCTTTAATCCAGTGAAGATACACCAAAGTAATGAAGAATGATTGCCAATATTATTAATTTCTGTTATCTATTCCTGTTTGCCATCTGTGAAGATTAGGAAACAAAATGGTAATTAATTTATAATAAACTTGATCCAGTATACAAAGATTTGCCTGCAATATATTTTGTTATGTATTTTGAAATAATCAGTTTAAGCCATTATTAAGAACTTTAATTTGTATGTAAAAAAGACCATTACTTCTGAAATCCTGTCCCCTGACAGCAAAATTGTTTCAGCAGGAGCATACTTTCTGGCATTATCTTACCCTCAAAATAGTTTTGCTTCATTATATAAACAGACAGAAAATCCTGAACCAAGAAAGACCTACAGTAAACCCTTTACCTATAGGGAACACAAGCTAAGGCCAGTTCTTCTCTTGGAACAGAATAAATTATACGGACTTGAAGAATGTTCAAAGCTGGCCCCATATTTTGTGCTTACATTCCACTTCAGGATAATGCTGGACACAACATGACACATTTATTTGCAGTACAGTCTTCTCCAGGCTGTATTGATGCTACAGACCTTGTACCAAAAACTTCAGCTAGCGACAAGTAGAGTTTTCAATTTTCTCTATGTCTTTCAAACCAGATTGAGTACAAAAAATACTGGATGCTGTGCAAGAGAACCTGTTTATGAAACATTTCTAGCCAAATGTTTCCATTTTAAGAAATTAATTCTTTGGATGAAATTCACATACATGTCCAAGCTTTTAGGTAAGTATCCAAACCACTAAACTCATCTGTCACTCTGGCAAGCTATGATGGTTTTAAACATAAATAATCTACATTCTCAGTATTAGTGTTAGCAGCAGAATGCTATACTTACTAGACTTGACAGCATGTTTAATATGCTTTGCTTTGTAAAAAAGGTAAATATTATCTGCCATTACACAGAGACCAGAACAGTTCCAACGATTTGCTCATAGAAACGTCATTTTTCATTCATAAACACAAAATGATATATTTATGAATGAAACATATAAACTGGGTCCATCTGCTTTTCTAAATGGAAGGGCAAAGATCACCTGTGTAATTTAAAACTTGGTTTTCTTCACCATTGTAAGAATTACCCTACTTTTTTTCAATCCCGATGCCACAGTAATTCATTTTGTGAATGCAAAATCAATGTGTTGTGTGGACAGCACACCAAAAGCCAGACTCATAAAACTTTAGGAATTTTATTCAGGTGCTTAACTTCAAAGTCTAAATACACTAATAATTTCCAGTAATCAATAGAGAGACATATGCAAGGAGGCAATGTTGCTCATCCAAAGTCTATTTGAGTCAGTAGGAAAAAAGGAGACAGGAAGTGATGCAAAAAGAAAAGAGAAATAATTCACGTTGATATGTTTGGAACAATCTGAGCAGCTTTCTGAATTTATGAGTAAAGTAGGACCAAGAAGAGAAGTGTCACTCAAAAAGACCTGGCTTTTTTGACGTCAAACTAGAGGATAGATTTATCCTATTTATGATCTGAAATGTTTTATTTCGGTACTCTATGTACAACATGCAAGACTTCTACCTTCAACATCTCATCCAAATAGTTACATTTTGGAGGGGGCAGAGGGGAAAGAGGGGTGCTGAATATAACCTTTGTTAATGATTTAGTTTATTGTCAATAGTTTTATTTTGATATTGCCTTTTCCTTATCTGGTTTTCACACATTTCCTTCATTGATATTCCTGTATCATTCTCAGTTGTTTTCCTTTTATTTATTTTTTAAGAAGCTCTCCAGAGTCTCTGATTTCCTTAATCACAGTTGCAGCATTTTGTGAAACCATGGGAGTCAGAAGCCACATTATCTTCCTTGCATTTTTCTTATTTATTTGAGCTCTTATTCCACTATGTTTCACGTTGTGCATGCACAAGTTAGTACTCTAGAACTCTGTCACCCTTAAAATTTAGCTTCTTTTTAGTACTGTCAAGTACTCCATGCCTCTGACACTAGTCATCAATGGTGTAGAACTGAACAGCAGCACAGCATAAAGAAATAAGGGACAGAATTCTGCATAGAAAATAGTGCTTTTACATAATAAAAACCAAAGAAATAGAAGGTGTGTGGGGTACATCCTCAGCTAGTTAAGATAAATCCCTTGAAGGCAATAGAACTAAATGGGTTTATACTTGCTGAACATATGGTTTGAGGTTTGCGTATACTCTACCAAGGATGGAGGCTAGTGAGATGCTAAAGGCAGTGTGTTACCCTCCATGGTTCCAAATAATGTGTGTTTGAGAGGAGACACATGGGCTGTGAGACTACAGCATCTTTCTGATTGGTAATCTCAAGTTTCTGGGGGAGGCGGGGTGGAGGGAGAATGCTGTTGATGCCATTTCTCTTGAAATTGAAAGAATAGGAAAGTGAGAAAAATCCACTGCTAATTTCAGATCTGTGATACTAGGGTGGGATTTAAAGCTGATCACTTAAGGCTCTAACTACATATACAAGTTCCATGATTACTATGATTAGAGTCACAACAATATGAAAATACATGCTGTGGTTTTATTTGCAACAGAAATAGATTTTTATTTGCTTCCTGAGTTGTTTCAAGCCAAACCCTTAGAGCTACATAACACAGGCTGTCATCTGTGTTTCACTTTCCTTTAGCCTGCTGGTCATGATATATTTGTTTTCTGAATTTGTTTTCTGTTTCTGAATTTGTTTTCAAACCATCATTCTGGTTTGAGAGTGGCATTGCGTATTTTCAAGACAAAACCTGTCTACTTAAAAGGATATTAACTACTACTACACAAGTAAACACAGTAAATTTGTGAATATAAAATATAATAAAAATATATTGCAAATTTTGACCCTCATAATCAGCCTGATATTTTGATCAGATTGATCAAAATATATAATCTGAATCAAAAATAAAAAATATTTACTATACTTCTTAAAATAGCTTTGTGAAATGTCAAATGTTTTGACCATGTGATAATGAACAGCAAAACTGGGGAATATACCATAACCCGTTACATGGCCAAATCTTCATGTTACTGAGTAGTTTTAGAAGGCTACTTCTTAATGATGTATTTAAGCTCTAGAATAAACACAGTTTTATTCCTTTTAATCACCATGAAATGCCTGGTGTAGACTGTCATTATAAAGATATGTCAGGTCTAATGCCATCCTCGCATAACAGTTGCCATAAATTCTGCTGAAGACTTCAGTCATGAAACATTAACTTCTTAAGACAAAAATCAAACTTCACAGGCATCACAGCAGATGTGTGAACAAAGGAAATCAACAGTTGGGTTTGTTAAGGGAAACCCATATGAATACCTACACAGCATTAGTTCATTCTCTTTCTTCCTTTTATTTTCTTATCCCTCTCTTTCCTGTCCTCAAAATTCCATTTTTCTCCATGTTCCCTTTGTGTACAATCCTTAGCAATTCTACACACTCAAAGCATTTTCAGGTAAAAAGGGAAAAACTGTATTTCACCAGAAGAAGTACTATAATTTCCAATCATCATAAAATGAAATATATCGTATGCCATTAACTCAGACCCAAGGGAGACCGCAGAATGCCCTCTCCTTTGTCTGTGCCTCCAATGAGACCATTTTAGGTGCACACAGTGAATTCTCATACCTGGAATATTGTTCCTTCCTTTTCAGGATGTCCAGTGCAAATTACATGAGTTTCCCTTCAGATTATGTGCAGTCACTGTTCTTTACTAGAGCTACTCCCCTGCTCATACACAAGAAAATCTCTCCCTGGCTTTCCAGCTTCCAGACACGAATACTACCTGTGTTAGTATGCAGTGCACCATATGTAATCTGTCTAAATCTTAAGCGTGGATTAAACAAGTAAAGAGTAGATTGATGACTATTCTACCATATTGATTTCAGCTGAAGTTTGTTGAGCTTGCTGCAATTCAGTATCAGGCATGAAGAGTGCCTTTCAAATATACCTTCAGTGTTGATATACTTATTTCAGGAGCTGTATAATAAAAACAAATCTCAAACATGCTTCAGCTCAGGTATGTGTCAGCTTTCTACTTAATGGTTTGGATGTTCACCTGAAGATAACCAGTATTAAAATTGCTTTGGGAGTCTTGTGCTGCTGGGGGTGTTAAGAGATTCCCAGCACAGCTGTTTTCAATGTTGGAAGGCAGACTTTCTGCCATTTTTAATGTCATGCCTATAATAAAAAAGACAAATGTTTTTAAGAAAACAGTAGATGTTGTGGATATTATGACATATGTAATAAACATCCATTTGAAGTTGATTTTAGCACTGGACAGGGATTTCTATTTCCTTTAATGTGCCTTTGGGAAAAGGAACATCATGGGCAGTATGGAAACAATGGGTTAAAGAAACAATATTTGGGCATCTGGAGGGGGATATTTTTCTTTTTTATTTGCAGGTCAAACTCTGTGTGGCTTTTGGAACATATTTTGAAAGTATTGATGTTAATTTAGCACAGATGTTATCTGTCAGTTTTTTAAAGGGTTTATATTTAAAAACAAATAGAGCCTGAAAAGTAGATTTAAAGTCAAGTCTGACGGAAAAATAGAATAGATGATGATTAGAAATAGCTGGAATAGTGGAATATCCTGAATCTAGATGGCTTGCAGTTTCCTCCACTTTCATAGAATCATAGAATAGATTGGGTTGGAAAAGACCTCCAAGATCATCAAGTCCAACCCCTGATCCTGCCTATATCATGGCACTAAGGGCCACGTCCAATCTCTTTTTAAAAACCTCCAGGGATGGTGAATCCACCACCTCTCTGGCTAGGGCGTTCCAGTGCCTGATTACCCTCTCTGTAAAGAATTTCTTCCTAACATCTAACCTAAACCTCCTCTGGCAGAGCTTGAGCCCATGCCCCCTTGTCCTATTGTTGGTTGCCTGGGAGAAGAGACCAACCCCCACCTGGCTATAACCTCCCTTCAGGTAGTTGAAGAGAGTGATGAGGTCACCTCTAAGCCTTCTCTTCTCCAGACTAAACAACCCCAGCTCCCTCAGCCTCTCCTCATAGGACCTTGTGCTCAAGTCCCTTCACCAGCCTCGTTGCTCTTCTCTGGACCCGCTCCAGCACCTCAATGTCCTTCCTGAACTGAGGGGCTTTCATGTTTTCATTCCACATATAGCTGCTACTTATTGTACTTGTTTGTTGTCACATATGCTATGGGCTTAGCAGGAGGTTTGAATTGCAAAACTCCAAAGGAAATAAATCTGGAACAATCTTAAGGAAATAATAATAACATGAACTGAATTTGGGGATTTTGTTCTTTTATTGTACATATGGAGTAGGATTACTAAAGTGTTTTATAGACTTTCCCATGGTAGCTGCATGTCCAGTCCATGTGTCTCATGTTGGGCTGTTTTTGTTACTGTGTATTTACATCTTTTCATGGAGTTGCATCAAGAAACAACACAACTGAGGCCACAAAGCTTGTACAGAAATGTATAGTAAGGAGTCAATCCTTGTTCTAAAGAGACCACAGCCTGACCTGTGGTATTTAGATGGTGTCTGGAGCAAACATAGGAGTTAGTATGAGATGGAGAGGACAGTATAATACAACTTTTAGGTGGTAGATTGCTAAGTTTAGCTATACAATAAAGATAATCATTTCAAAACAGTTGAATTTCAAAGAGTAACTTAGAAGAGGGTGTGATATCTCTGTAGAGAAGGATCAGGATAGAGAACATTTAAACAATCTGAACTTACATAAGATCATGTAAGTTCAGATGTGATGCACTCATGAGCACTGAGGAAGCTAGCCATTGTTATTTTGAGGTCACTTGATTTTGAAAGATCATGCAATCAGGAGAGATTCTTGAGGACTGAAAGAAAGCAAGTGTCACTCCTATCTTCAAGAATGGCAAGAAGGAGGACCCAGGAAACTACAAAGTGCTTGTCCTCATCTTGATCCCTGGGAAGGTGATGGAGCAGCTAATCCTGGAAACCATTTCTGAACTCATAAAGGACAAGGTGACTGGAAGCAATCAGCATGGGTTTATGAAAGGGAAATCATGTTTGATCCACCTAATAGCTTTCTAAAATGAAATGACTAGCTCAGTGGATGAGGGGAGAAAAATGGTTGTGTTTATTTTGACCTTAGTAGGGCTTTAAACACTGTCTCCCATAATATTCTAATACATAAACTTATTCACTACTGGCTACATAATGAACAGAGAAATGGACTGAAAATTGACTGAACTTCCAAGCCCAAAATGTTGTAATCAGCAGTACAAGGTCCAGCTGGAGTTTCATCACTAATGGTCTACTCAGGGGTTGATACTGTGGTCAGTCCTGTGTAACTTCTTCGTTAATGACCTGGATGATAACACAGTATACCGTAAGCAAGTTTGCAGTTGATGGAAAACTGAGAGGAGTGTCTGGCAGACTAGCTGGGTGTGCTGCCATTCACAGACCTCCACAGACTGGAGAAATGGGACAATACTCCTCACGTTCAATGAAGGGAAATGACAAGTCCTGCATCTGGGAAGGACTAACCCCACACAACCATACAAACTGGGGCTAACCGGCTGGAAACCAGCTTTTCAGAGAAGGACCTCAGGGATCTTGCTGGAAGAACAAACTGACTATGTGTGCACAATATGCCCTTGTGGCAAAGGCAGCCAAAAACCTCCCGGGCTGCAGAAAACAAAGCATTGCCAGCAGGTGAAGGGAGGTGATCCTTCTCCCCTAGTGAGACATGACAAGACTCATCTGGAGTGCTAGATCCAGTTCTGGGCACTCCAGTACAAGAGAGACATAGGCACACTGAAATGAGTCTGGCAAAGAGACAGGAAGATGATTAAGGCAGTGAAGCATCTGACCTACAAGGAGAGGCTGAGAGATCTGTGGCTGTTCAGCCTGGAGGAAAGAAGGCTCAAGGTGATCTCATCAATGCATAACTCTGATAAGGAAGAGTAAAGAAGACATAGTCAGTCTCAACAGTGCCTAGTAAAATGAGAAGAGGCATTGGGCACAAATTTAAATACAGGAATTCAATGTAAGCATAATAAAGCACTTTCTTTATTGGGGTGTTAGCCAGATTCTGTAAGTGGTTACCCAGAGAGGTTGTTGAGTCTACACCTTTGATGATGAGAGGATGTTGAGTCTACACTTTGGTAAAAAACTGTCTGCACACTGTCCTGGGCAACCTGCTCTGGTGTAACCTGTTATGAGTCCAAAAACTTTGGACTACAAAAGGACCTTCCAACCTCAATTCTGTGATTTTGTTAAATTTTGTGGTAAAATAACTTCATACATGTCAGGTTTTTCCCATTTAACTGCAAGAGATACTGGGTTCTTTAACTAGATGAAAGATGAAATAATAACCTACTCAAGAAGCTCCTGCAGAATAAAAGTATTCCAAATGATGTTTAAAATTCAGAAGTGCTAAATAGCTGGTGATTATATTTTTGAGATTGTGATTTTAATTGTCTTAGATGTTTATGAAAAATTGTATTTGTTGATTTAGATCTGATGATCTTATGTTATAGTGAATAGTATTTTGGGGAATAATTATGCATTAGTTTTTACATCACATATAAACTCAGTAAAATTGCTATTTGCATGAGAATTTTGTTGCTTAATCAAAAATATTATTGCTTTTCTGTTTGTTTACTTGGTTTTCCTTTTGACTTCCAAATTTAACCTTGTTTACTGATACTATTTTGTAAAGTGGTTTCTAATCACTGCAGAACTAAGTAGTTACTAAGCATCTCTTAAAATGAAAGTCACAGGAATGTGAAAAGTGATAGACTTAAATGGCAGCTGAAGCTGTGGAAGGAAGATACAAATCTGACATGGTATTTCCCTTTTTCTCCTCATCTTTTATATTTTAAGAATCATTAATACTTTTCAATGTAGTTTCTATATAAACAGAAAATTGAGTCCTAGGGAACTTTGATTTCATAAATGTCTTTGCAGGACTGAAGTTGACTCAACCAAACTATCCCTACATATTAATGCTGTTTGAGTTGTATATAAAAATCTTAAAGAAAAATGTTGAAATGTTTCTTACTTCAAAATG
The DNA here is from genome assembly GCF_000700745.2 of Antrostomus carolinensis. NCBI lineage: Eukaryota > Metazoa > Chordata > Aves > Caprimulgiformes > Caprimulgidae > Antrostomus > Antrostomus carolinensis. The sequence continues at coordinate 28,341 of NW_010303044.1, read as the reverse complement.
TCCTGTCCCAAAAATAAAAAAATTTGTGGTGTTTAGCGTTATCTAGGCAGTATAAAGCAAACTGAAACAGTAACTCAAAATTTGGACCTTGATTAAGTTCTTTGTTCTTTTTAAGGGAAAATTGTATACAAAAGAATTAAATTAATAAGTCTTGTCCTGGAAGATAGGTGCTCACATCTCAGATTCACCAGTCTTCAGGGTTTATGAGGTCTGTTAGCTGGGGAGTCGAGTCCGAGGCTTAGTTCTCCTTCATGTACTAGGAAAGATGCAAGCTTTCCAACAAACCTAGTATTAGCCAGAGAATTACGGATAGAGTTTTTCCCTTTTCTTGCTATTTCTTTGGTGTCCATAGTGAACTAGGTTACTTTCCCTGCTTTCTATAAGCCAGGCTCTGCTTTTAAGTGCAGTTCTACAGGTCTGCTTGCATTGTCCATGATAACTTTGTGCTCTACTTCAGTGGTGGGTCTATCCACACTTTTTGGCTCCAAAGCTGGGATTCTGACACCTCTCTCAACTGTAGTGGTTTCTGTGACAGAATAGAAGCTCAAATTTCACAGCAATGGACAGGTGGAAAATGGGAGAGAGCTTATATTAAACTCTTGACCTGCATGTTGAAGGCTAAATATTTAGTATTTTTATCCTGGTAGAGCATTTCCATATTAAATGACTAAAAACTGAAAAACAGGAAGATTATTTCCTCACCATCCCTACTGAGGAATTTTTCCATTAAGTGTTATTAGTTTAGTAGTGTTTTCATTGCTGTTGATCCCAAGGTTTCATCTTTAAAATCTCTAGTATGTTTCACAAATAACTTCAGGGACTAACAAATAAATTTATTTTATTCTGTCTTTTTGGGAATACAATACATAAGAAAACTGACAAAACACCGAAGTTTTCAGCCTATACATCTCTATAGAAAGCTCTGTATCCATACTTATGTGTGAACATTCAGATTTTAATTATTTTGGTATGGGGAATATTTTTTGGTTTACTTTCTTTATACAATGCTTAGCACAAAATGACTGGTCTATGACTTGAGGAGTGGAGAAGGTGCTAATATCTGAATAACAAATAACAATAAATAATAAAAAAGACAATTAGAAAAGCTAATGGGATATCAGTAACTGAAGAACATCATGAGTCTTACAAGGGTGTTAGGTAAGAATAATTACCTTTTTTGTCTTTTTCTTTTAATAAAGTAATTCTCTCATATTTTATGTCAAGCCTCATTTGGATTTTTTTTGGGGGGGGTGGTTGGTTCTTTTTTGTTTGTTTGTTTTAATTTAGGATAATTGTTTTATAGGATTTTAGGATAATTGTAATCCAAAAGCTACTCTGTTTTCTCCCAAGTCTATCAGCTGATCGAAGAAAAGACGTTACTTGCCTTAAATCTAAAGATGTAAGTATCTTACATACAATGTAACATCAGGTGCCTTTAGTAAGATCCTTAGTAAGATCACTGAAACACTATAGGAAAAAAATGATACAGATTTAACAGAAACAGTCATGGAGTATCAGATCAGTGACAGGAAAACAGTACCAAAATCCTTGGTTAACATCTTGACAGTGAAGCAATTAATCAAACAAGATGGGCAAAGATATGTGACACTGCCCTTTTCAAACAGGATTGTAAATGCAAATACAATTACCATGTATAAAGATGACAAAAGCTAATTAAAGGCAGCTTTGTGTACACTGCCAGAAATTTTGGTCTAAGTGGTTTATGTCTTCCTCTTCAGTTATTGTTATTATTATGAAAAGAATCATGTTTTTTAAAAATATGAATCCAAATATTTACAAGATAATATATGTACAAAAGAGAGGACAACTAATGCAAGTTTCATGTATTACAAAGCTAACAAGAACTAGAGTCCATTATCTGGCCCTGAGGCCACATACATTCTGCTACAATCTTTTTCTCTCTGAAACAGGGTGCCTGCATCCAAACTGCCTACTGAGGCTGGTCCCTGGGTGGTGTTCATTTCTGAGCTACGTCCAGGCACTGTTTGAGAAGCAGTTTTGGCTGACAAACGCTGTGACCATGTGAATAATTTAACAGCACAATCAAGCTCCTGCATGCAAAGCTGAAACCAAACATTTTTAATTTACTAACTGTTGTAAACTAATGTGCTGCATCTGGCTGGGATGGTCTTCACTTTCTTCGTGGCAATCCATATGGTGCTGTGTGTTGAGTTTGTGACTAAAGCAGTGTTGATAACACACCAGTGTTTTGGCTATTGCTGAGCAGTGTTTGAAGAGGGATGAAGTTTTCCCCCCCCCCCCCCAAAAAAAAAAAAAAGGGCTGTATGTAAAGTTAGGAGGGGATACAGATGGGACAGCTGACCCAAACTGGCTAATGGGATATTGACTGCCATATGATATCATGTTCAGCAATGAAAGTAGAGGGAAAGGATGAGGAAGAGGGGACTTGTGGGCTTGTGGTGCTTGTCTTCCCCAGGAACCGTTACATGTACTGAGGCCTTGTTTCCCAGCAAAGAGCTGGACATATCCTTACTGATGAGAAGAAACGTCTGAACTATTTATTTTGCTTTATTTGCATGCTCAGCTTTGCTTCACTTAATAATCTGTCTTTATTTTGACCCAGCAGTTTTCTCCAAAATTCCTTCCTTGTATCTAGTTTAAATCTACCCTCTTTTGGTTTAAAACATTAGCCCTTGTCCTATTGCTAAAGGCCCTGCTGAAATGTTTGACTCCATCTTTCTTATAGACCCCCTTTAAAGACTGCACTAATATCTCCTGGAGCCTTCTCTTCTCCATAAGGTCTCCCTGGAGCCTTCTCTTCTCCAGCCTGAACAATGCCAGTTCTCTCAGTCTTTCTACATAGAAGAGCTATTCCATCTCTCCGATAATTTTTGTGGCCCTCTCTCAAGACCTCATTTTCTTTCCTGATGCTTTTCCCTCAGGCACCCTCTCTTTTAAGAAGGCAACATTCTCATGGCTTCCTCTTATTTATCGAAATACACAGAGTTATAAACAATGCTATATGACCTGAATGACTGTCACAGAGCTTGGTCATTCAGTTACTAAAGGAATTGCAATGATATGACTATCACCGTGGTGATTGTGATAAGAAAATATTATGGAAGAGAGATCTCCAGCAGAGGAATGTGGTAGATGGGAAGATAATATAGATGGAGCTGTCTCTTCCTTTCTGTCTCTGCAGGTTGTTGTAATCCCAGTTCTGGTCTGTTCATTGTTTGTATACAGCTATAGCCAAATTTCAGAATATGACTAAATTCAGACAATCCCCACCCACAGACTGTATCAAATATATGAATAAAAATAATACAATTATAATAACAAAAATGGAAGAAAATGTTTCATCCCCATTGTGGGGGCAAAAAATCCCCAAACCCCAGAAAACTTAGTCAAATTCAGAACTTTGCCTGATTCATGGGTGACCCTCGAGCCAATAAATATAGTCCTTTGAGCCTTCTCCCCAGTCTTTTGACTGGAAAATAAAACTTCTCTTTCCAAAGTGTTTTTGGTGAGCCTTGAAGAGGAAAGAGATATTCATGTGCTAATTTGAATTTTTCACTAAATGTGAATTCACTGAGTTTCACAGAAAAGTGTAAAAACAGCCTCATAATCCCCCATCAAGTAGCTTTGGACATACTCTCATGTACAATACCAAATCTAGCTGTGTGTTCAGTGTTTAAGGAGGGCTTGATTGAAAACCCATGGATGTCATTTGCAGTCTTTCACTTGTCCACAGCAAGGTTTTATTAAGGCATCTCTACTGGGAGGCTTCCTGGAGTATGTATGCCAATTAACCAAATAGTTGAAAATAAGAAATAGCTGCTGGGAAAGAAAAATGATGTTGGTGATTTATAATGTGAATTTTCATTAAAAACAATTTGTGTATCTGAAGTGTACTTCAGGTTTGTTTGGGGCAGAAAATCTATTGAGCTGAAAGCTGTTTATTTAAGTTTATCTCCCTCTAACTGACTTTGAGACCTCTGCAGTGTTGCTAAATAAGTGAAGCTATTCAAAAAGTGAACCTTGGAACCCATAGCAAAGTTACAACCAGAAGAGATACTTCAGAATTCAATTTACTTTGTATTAACTTGAGATCTGATACTCATCATCTGTTTTAACTGCTTGTTTTATCTAAACTGCTAGAGCCATACGAACGGGAAAGAAAATTAAGAGATTTCAAATTTGTTGCTCTAAGCAAAATGACTTCCTTATCTAATCTAATAAGAGGCTGGATGAGTTTCCTTGTTTTAATAATCATTGTGTTCCAAACTTCTCTTCCATTAAAAAAATTAACATAAATTGTCTGGAGACTTTATCTTACTATAATCAAGAAAGTTTTCTTCAATACCACCCTAAAACATAAACCTGATAGTAGGCTGACAAAATTTTGCTAGAGGTTTTTCCTAGCACAGTAGAATTTTAATGATACATTTAAGATTTTATAAAGACCAGAAGGATGTAGACATCTCAATGTCAGCAGCTGATGTGAACTTGGGTCTGATTAGACTAGTATAAAGACAGTTTTTTAAAGAAAGACTACAAGAAGTACTGTTGACTTAGAAGGTGACATTTGACTACTAAGTGGGCATAGTATGAAGCATTGAGATATAAAATCAAGGTGTTTAATGTTTTGGTGCTCCATATTATGATCTCACATTTACCAGTCTGAATTCAAAGCAATGCTATTTGACTTTGGTGCTTAGTCTAGAGTCCCTGAGATTTAAAACTTGCTTGTTGCTTCTGCTGAGATTTAATCAGCTTCAGTTTTTAAAAGTTAACAACAGTCTATCATTCACGGAAGAGAACTCATAAGAAAGATGATTAAGGGTAGGGAGGTCACATCCTTAGAAGGAGGAGAAAATCATGTATCTCATAAACTTCTGAGCTGATTGTTTTGCTGGTACTCTATTCCTTTTGGCCTGGGTGTGTGTCTGCGGAACATACAAAAACCTTCATGAAGGACTAAAGCAGGTCACAGCTTTATTTATCACACTTACAAACTTACTTTTAAAACATCACCAACCCCAAGCAATGTTCTCTGTGAATATAGGGGTGCCCTGCTATTGGGGGATATCAAAATCTGTAGGTCTAATCAAGCAGTTTATTGGGCAAGCTGTTAGGATAACCGCCTTGTCCTCCTAGTGCCCTGTATTTCACTGTAGGTCACAGCCCTGATAAGAGTGTTAGGATGTTTTACCTCTGAGAGGTGGTCTTGGCTCACTGAAAGTATGGACTTCCAGTGGCAGGGAATGCCATTGAGGCTGTGATGAATTAAATGCCTTTTAGGGCAAGGTGGCTCTGTAAAAAAGTTTGCCTTTCATATCTAATATCCCTTCCCATGCTACCCTAAGAGTCATGCAACATTGCTGAGTCCCAGACAGTGATCAGCAGAGTGATTCTTGTAATGATAATCCTGGCTGTGATTTCTGGTCACACAAAGGCTAGATTATACATCTGTGTCAGTTTAAAGGGCCTGAAAATGAGAATAAAGTGAAGTTGTGCCCACCAAATGGTCCATTATATTGCCATGAAATGTAAAATAGCTTCTGTGAAACTGAGAAATAAGCGTCTGTTGATTTTTAGGGATGAAAAGTACTATATAGGTGTAAGATAATGTATCATTTTAGGAAACTATATACTGCAGCCATTGTATGAAAAGTTAAAAGGTTCAAAACTCATGAGTTAATGTTGACATTTTAACGCACATATATATATTGTTATAACATGTTAAATATATGTATGTTCTGTATATATTATATATATGTGTGTGTATGCTATAGCCTATATATACATATAACATTAATTTTAAGATGTAAAACCACACAGATATATATTGATGCAGTTTCACACATACATATATATTTTATTTCCAAAATTTTTGTAAGTCACTTACTAATGACATTTTCAAGCTAAACCACAAAATTAAGGCTACAAAATTCACTCATGTAAAATATAGGAGGTTGCATCATATAGTTGTTTGCCTCCAGAATAATATCTTTAAAGTCATTACTAACAATTGTGAGACTTGTGAGAAAACTGCAACAATTACCAACATTGATTCATACATAAAAGAATGTGGAGTCTACTCACCAGAGCCTTTTGAATATAAAGCATTCATGTAAGGATGCATCTTGATATAGTTTATAGGAAAACACCTTCACAAATTTAATATCTCTGTTCAGTAGCTGTCTGGAATAGGTACAAATTTGCTTTGAAAATTAAATATAAAACATCGGAGGTAGTCCTGAAACAATGACATCCGAGTAATTTTAATGTTTGATGGAGACACTTTAAGGTAAGAGAAAGAGTTCAACACCATTAAGGTTCAAGTGTTAAAAATGAGGCAAAATATAAAGGATAGAACCACCCTTAACATGTGCTATCTTTCACTTCTGGCTTCAGGATTACTAAACTAATACTCAGGGTAAGAGGGTAGTGGGGTTGTTTTTTCTTTTTTTTTTTTTTTCTTTTTTAGTTTTTCTTTTCCCTTTCCTCTTTTTCTTTTTCTTTTTCTTTTTCTTTTTCTTTTTCTTTTTCTTTTTCTTTTTCTTTTTCTTTTTCTTTTTCTTTTTCTTTTTCTTTTTCTTCTTTTTCTTTTTCTTTTTCTTCTTTTTCTTTTTCTTTTTCTTCTTTTTCTTTTTCTTTTTCTTCTTTTTCTTTTTCTTTTTCTTCTTTTTCTTTTTCTTTTTCTTCTTTTTCTTTTTCTTTTTCTTCTTTTTCTTTTTCTTTTTCTTCTTTTTCTTTTTCTTTTTCTTCTTTTTCTTTTTCTTTTTCTTCTTTTTCTTTTTCTTCTTCTTCTTCTTCTTCTTTTTCTTTTTTCTCCTAGAAGGTTTAGAAGGTTTAAAATTCTGCCTCATGTTCATCAAATCCCACCTCACTAATGTAGATCTACGGATCCAAATTTCAAGTACATAGTTCCCTATTGCATTTTGATCAAGTTGTGGTTTAGATGCAAAATATCACTAGGGAAATGTTAAAGCTATCACACTACCCACTCACAAAACAAACAGAGTGGAAAGCCAGCTCCTGGAGGGATTCACATTGTATATATGTCTGTATGTGCCAATATACTTTCCATTAATGGGCTTTTATCCTGATTAGCCAGAGAAGGGAACAGCATGATCCTGTTGGTGTTTTTTGTGTTTGCATGAATGTTGTTTGTGTTTCTGTCTGTGTTGATCTGTGTGGCTGGCCATGTGTATATCTATATGTGCTGTTTACATCTGTCTATGTGCCTTTTGAGACTACATGTTCAGCCTTGTTAATGGTTGAACATGGGGACATGGAGCTTGACCAACCCCATCTCTATTGGGCTGTCATATTCAGCCACTTCTACGAAATCACAGGATGATTCAGCCTAGAAAGGACTGCAGGAGGTCTCTAACCCAACCTCCCACTCCAAGTAGGGTCAGCTATGAGATAGATCAGTTTGTTCAGGGCTTTCTCCACTCAGGTCTTGAAAATATCTCCAGGAACTTGTTACAAAGCTTGGCTATCCTTACGGTGAAAAAGTTTTTTGCAACAGCAAGTCAGAGCTGTGCTCCTCCCTTCCTCTCTGTACTGATTTTGGCTAGGATAGAGTTAATTTTCTTCACAGTAGCTGGTATGGTGATACATTTTGGATTTGTGCTGAAAAAAAAGTGTTAATATCACACCAGTGTTTTAGCTATTGCTGAGCAGTGCGTAGGCAGAGTTAAGGCCTTTTCTGCTTCTCACCCTGCCCTGATGGTGAGTAGGCTGGGGGTGCAAAATAAGTTAGGAGGGGACACAGCAGGGACAGCTGACCCCCACTGACCAAATAGTATATCTCATACCATATGATACTCAGCAATAAAATATGGGGAAGAAGGAGGAAGGTTGAACATTAAGTTATTACATTTGTATTCTGAAGTAAATGTTATGCGTGACGAAGCCCTGCTTTCCTGGGTACGGCTGAATGCCTGCCTGCTGATGGGAAGTAGTGAACAAATTCTTTGCTTTGCTTTGCTTGGATGCACAGCTTTTGCTTTCCCTGTTAAACTGTCTGTACATAAACCCATGAGTTTTCCCTCTGTTACTCTTCCAGTTCTCTCCCTCATCCCACTGTGGAGGAAAATGAACAAGCTGCTGGTTGGCTTTAAACCACAACACTCTCCCATGCAAAACTGGATGTTCAGAGAAGATTCAAATTTCCTTCCAAGATATTCTAGCTTGAAGTACATTTCAACAGCTGATTGCTCTGATGTGTGGTCTGGTCTACCACTTGGCTATGCTAAGGATATCTAGCTAGTAAATTATGTTTCTTATATGGTCTGAGGCTTACTAGTTTAAGCCACAACAGCTGACACTTCAGGGTTACAATGAACATTCAGAACTCTTACATGTATTTGGAATATCAGCTAAATAACAGCTTCTCTTTTGCTTTATGGCTTGCACAGACATCCGCTACCTTATCAGATTCAACAAAAACTCTTGCTAGCAAAACTGTCTTATATGATTATAGATTCAGATTGAGACTCCTTCCATTTGCCATTGACGTCTGGGGCACGTGAATGGAAGGACCATAAATTTGTATTTACTAACTGCTGGAAAAAGAACACAGGAAAGAGCTCCATTAAATGTTTTCAAATAGAGTCCTGGACATGTTATACCCATTATTTTCCAGTAATCCACTTTAGTAAGCAAAAATAATAGAAGCCATTAATACTGCTTGAAAGTAAACTCTCCATCAGCAATTCCTAAAAGCTCTGGTCTAAAGAAATTATACTTATAAGATGAAGGATGCATTATTGCAATAAATTGTTATTTCAGGTTTCCCAGGCTAACATGCAGCTTACCTTTATACAATAAAAAGCTGACTTTGAACCCATTCTTCTGCAGAGCTCTTCACAGTCAGCTAACAAGTTCCTTCATTGTTGATTCTATGATACTTGGGTGACTCCATGCATTCTTCATTATTAACAGATGGAAATCTAAAATTACTCTAATGACTCAAGTATGTCTAGATTTAGAAGAACTTCAGAGGTCTCATTTCTAGCTAAAAAACCCTGGATGGTGTAAGTTTTTATGAGTTACAAACAATCCAGCAGTTTAAAGGAATTAGACCATTTTCCAAGGAAGAGTAGAGGATACAGGGGAAAAAAGTGCTCAAAAGTCTGGTGGTGGTAGGTTATTTTGGCATTCTATCTCTGCTTTATTTTGTGAGTTTTTTGATCACTATCTGAATGTGAAACCTTTGTTTTCCTGAAAAAAAAGTCACATAAATATAAGTATTACAGATGAAATAAGTCTATAGATCATCTCATCCCTTTCCTTGTCAGTGCAAGATAATTTCCTATGGTAAATTATCTAGTGCAGGCCTAGACAGAAAACAACTAATTTTTGTTAAACAAACCCAACCCAAACCAAAATATCAAACCCCTCCCCCTGCAGAGATTTCAACATTTATTTTAACTCTGAATCAAAAGACCATTTAAAACTCATGAGAGGGCAAAAAAGAGAGAGATCAATGCAAAAAAAAAAAAAAAAAAAGTTTCACCAATGTGAAAACTCACTGGGAATTTGAAAACCTTTAATTCTTATTTCTTACGCTGGAGGGATGTGAATACACTTTTCCCACATCCTGGCCAAGCCAGAAGGCTGCTAACAGCTCTGAAGAACTATATCTCCCTTAAAAGACTCTTGTACATTTGAAAAGAATGTACAGTTTAGGATTTTTTTTTCATTTCTGATTTAATTTTACCAACATTAATTTTCAGTGCATCTTATTTAAACTTGGCTATACACTTAAATAATTCCACTCTATCCTTGATGTTTATAGCCTTCAAATATACGTAGACAGTCAACATGTCCCTTCCCCCTTCCTTCTCCAGTCTTTGCAAGTTATACATATTTATTTCTTTTAATCTTTCACCGTAAGTCAATCCTTTCAGTCCCTTAATAATTTATGCTGCTTTTCCTTGAATTTCCTCCAATGTGTCAAGATTTTTTTTTTAATACTGTGAAGGCTTGCATACTTTATTCTAGACATACACACAACTGTTGACAAGGGAGAGATAGAAGGAGGGAATATCAGTAGCTTATGTTTGCTTCTTTCTTTATTTCATATGCTTGAAGTTTGCATGTTGGTTTGTTTTGGGTTTTTTTTTAGAATACCTGAAACAAATCTTGTTCTTTCTCTAATTATAGTGACTCTGCATACTGTATATATATATACAAACACATACAATGGGAATATAAAAATTATTTAATGTCTTGCTCTCTTGAAAGATTACCTGTCATCAAAAGACTGATAAACAAATCAAAGCTACAAACACAACTCAGTCAGATATCTGACAGCTGTAACATCTCAAAATACAGAACACTCTATGTTGGTGATCTCAGAAGCATTCAGAGAGGTCCTGAAGTGAATATGGCTTAGTAGTTTCCACTCTTGGAAGCTGGTTTGCATAAACAGCAATCTGAGATGTATTAAACATAATGAAATGGTACATTCTGTACAACAGCTGGGTTTTAGGCTATGCGAGGGATTTAAGATGGTGCTTAATTTCACAAGACAGGTTGATGTCAATGATGGTTCTGTTGGAAAGGAAATCTCTCACATTTATAATACTAGCCAGACATTAGGTAGGCTTACCAAGTGAGTTTGAAATCAATACAAGATCAAGTTCTTCACCAGGGAAAAGCTATTTAGAGCTGACCATGCTGCTAGAGCAGTGTGGGATTTGGTCCTTGTGAGTGACCATATCAACAGATGGGGAGATGTCTCTGGAGGACCTTTATCCATTCTCAAGTGGCATTACACAGGGACCATTGAAGAAACATTGCAGTGTATTGGATGCTGAGACCAACCAAAGAACTAATGACTTAAGTCTAGCTGAGTGTGTTAGTTGATGTCTTCAGATGGCCAGTGCAAACATTGCCTCAACAGTTAACTATAATTGTGTAGTGTGAAGGATGTGCCTGAATGAACAACAGGAAACAACAATTTGTTCCCACTTTCAGTGTCTTCATAGATGTCATTGTTCATAAGAGTCATTTAATGGTATTTGTTATTATGTTAAGTGAACTGTGTGATAAAAGAGACTTATCATGTCTAAATACATCATCTGCTCATCTCCTGAGCATCTCTCAGTTACCTCCCTAACAGTATTATCATTCTCAGCTGCAGGAGACTCACAACAACAAAGTGCTTATTGTCTCCCTGTTAAACAGAAATTAAAATACATGTATCTCAGATGCTCTGGGCAAAACAAGAAATAATCCATAAGATAGCTTCATTTCCATTATTCAGAAAAGGTTTGTTTTGAGTTTTACCATTCCATTTGAAGTATTTATAGGCATAAATTAGCTGACATTTCAAACCATCATGAACTTTTATATTGGAGAACCTTAAATTTCTAAATTATTGCAAGTAACTTATGATTTTTTTAATAAAAAAAGAGATTTATTGAAATTATTCTTTCCAGCCAAACTATTGAATTTTTTCCAAAATACTTTAAAATAAGGTTTTTTCATGGTATTGTGAAATAATGAAAGAATATCTTTGATGACACCAGTAAAAATTTATTTTATATCCTTCAATCAAAAATAACAAAAACCCTACTGTTTATGTTTTTTGTTTTCATTTTGGCATCGTAGTAAGCTGCTAAATCCCAATATTTTACCATTCTTATTTTCAAAGAGATTCAAAATATGCTTCCACAATGCAACTGTCCTTTCTGTAGAGTGACAACACTCTTAATTTAGTGCAATCACATTTTAGTGTATTACTGCCACATCATTCTTCTAAGGTACTTCAATAGCTCTACAGTGAGTACAATGTATAAAGGACATAAATATGCCTCATATTGATGTGATGTTACAGCAGTCCATCCCGTCTATACCCCAGTTTCCTCCTTGGAGGTTAGATATACTATACTTGCTCTTTTTCACTCCCTGAATATATTTAATTATGCATTTAATCTATTCCTCTAGAAAACTTACCAACTGCAGAAATTTGTCATTTATGCATAAAAATCTCTTTTTCAACAGTGTATCATACTTATAGAATCATTTTGGAGGATTTTACAGATATTAACTGATTAATCAAAGACACCTACATGGAATAAAAATAAAATTTTAGTATCTCAATGTTAAAGAGTCAAAACTGAACAGAGTGATTTAAGTGAGTTGCTCAAGGCAACATAGAAAATTAGTGGCAGATTCTGAATGATGACTCCATATTTCATGGGCAACAATTCTGTGTTGAAACATTTGGGAAGCATTTCTTCACTGCACTTCAATATCAACACCTACAGAGCTTTCTTACAATTCATCATGTCCCTGAAACACATATAAAGATTTTGTGATTTGACAAATTATTTTAACATTGCTAACCAATGGAAATCAAAGTCTTATGTTTCTGGAGAAAGAGACTTTGCAGATCTCCCTCTGACAAGCAGAAAATTTATATGCAGCTGCAGAAAACCCCAATATATTGGATTTAAAATCTTTGACATATATAATGTGAGCTAGTTATATTTTGTATCTCAGAATTCACATTTTTGTTCACAGGAATTTTGAAGGGTGAAAAAAAATTAACTAATACCTAAAAAAAAAAAAAATACTCAAACATACTCAGTAAGTGTGATGTTCTTCAGAACACACACAAATAAGTTCAATATTTGCAAAGGAGGCAAATATATTAGCAGGTCCATAACACTAACCCATGAGGTACTAAGTCCCTTCTCTCAAGCAGTATCTCCCTTGCTGATCACTCTTCCTACCAGTTAGTGGAGCACAAGAACATCAGAAAACAACAGAGAATACATGGAAGTCAATGAATCAGTGTTTTTCAGAGACCTTAGACACCCCTAGAATAAAGTTTTGAAACAGGCTTTACTATTGAAATGTTCTGTTGAGTCAACTATAAATTTATCATAAAATACTAGGGTCTACATGTGCACAATAGACAGTGAGCTTGAAAACAAAGTTTACAAGCTACTGAGTGTATAAAACAAGATCTCCTTACAACTTGGAGTATAACAAACACACACATATGCACACATGAATCCTAAATCAATTCAGGTACTAGACCATAATGTTTTCAAAAAAGCCTCTGTGACATCCTAATTACCTATCTACATCTACCATATAAAATTTTGGAGATGTTACATGACCTGAAAACTCAAAATCTTACCACTGAGATAAATTCATGGTCCTCACCACATCACTTGGACTTAAGAGTGTAACAGTTGGTAACAGCATAGTTGAGTACAGTTCAATGAAAGGAAGGTAAATATGAGTAAGGCTGGAGAACTTGTTGCTTCACAACTGGATGTTGAATAATCAGATTAGGTCCTACAAAAGTCAGAGCAATCCTCAAGTGTTCAAATAGATTCTAACTTTTAATGCCAGGTATAGGTCTTTGTGTTATGACAATATGGTAGATCTCTGTTATAATTTGCTTAATCTTTGGCTTTGACATTCACCACCAGCTGAGGCTGGGTGACTATGATAAGCAAAGGTCCAGCCATGAAAACTTCGGTTGGGTGAAGATTCTCCAATCAAATCTTTGACTACTCCAGTCATGACAGCTCACAAGTCCCTTTGAATCTCTGAATCCTTTCTTAACATAAATTAAGTTTTTGTCAGAGCTTTGTCTTATGTGCCTTAGTTTCCTCACTTATACTATCAGAAACACATATATTTTTTAACATTGTTATATAATATTGTGGCTGATGGGTTAAAGTTTAAGTTTATTAAACTGAGAGATTGCCCCAATGAGTACTTTCTTGCAACAACAATAAAAAATTATGTTTTTTAGTCACAAGGTTGATATATATGTATGCATACTTAAATGTTTTCATCATAAATTCCCTTCAGTCCTGCTTTATGGCAATGAATTTCAAAACTATATCTATTTTCCTTTAGAGCTAGCATTCTAAACTGGAGTTGAAGTAAAAGGCTGAGGAAGAGAGGGAGGAAAAAAGCAGTATCCCCTTTTGATGAGCTAGTGAAGAAGCAAAGAGCTTAATGAATTATCAGGTTGTATCATCACAGGTGCACTATAATTTCATTTGAATTCAACTGCAGACAAGGAGAAGGCATTCAGTTCACATATGAGCTCAAAAGTGCACTTATTGCCAGATTGAGGTAATATTCTCCCATGCTGAGATAGACAATGAAACATACGATTAATCAAAAACTACACACATACAAAAAAAAACAAAAAACAAGAGCCTACTTAAAAACATATATAATTTATACTACCTGCAGTGAGGTGTACTTTTTACAATTACTACAGATAATGAAATCAGTACCTGATACCTAATACCTGATACCAGATACTGTACCCCTAATTTTGACTTCCAGAATGACCTTTCCTAATTCTCATTTGCTTCTGAATATTTTGTTTCAACAATATTACTAGTTACAGATATCTCATGAGAAAATAGATTCATAGGAATCCTTTCATAAAGGGGTATTTGCAGAAAAAAAGATTAGGAGATAGCAAAATTCCCATGGGAACTTCAGGATTAGCTTTATGAATTCAGAAATAGAATTAAATTTAATGAGACTTAGCTGCTGAAAAGCTAGGTAGCAATAAAGTGCCATTATCTCTTGGAAGGTTTTCTCATGTCATGGAATCACTAAAAAACAGGACTGAAAAGGAATTCAAAGGATCATCCAATGAAGAGAGGAACCCAAGGCAAGATAAGTTATTGCTGTTTGGTTTAGGGTTTTTTTTTATAGGTGTTTTCAAACTTCCTGTGAAAGACACCTAGTGACGAAAACACCACAGATTCCTGAAGCAATCAATATTAAAAATTTTATTACAATAAATGTTTTTTTCCTGATGTCCAGTCTAAATTTTTCTCCATACTCCTTGTCTTAGCCTACTTAGATCTTAAGCACATATTATTTCTTCCCTTATTTCAAAATCTTATAATATATCTCAGTATTTTTTATTTTTTTTTGGTAGACTGAGCAAACTCCCCACCCCCCTCAGTTTTGTTTCTGTGTTTTCTAGATCTGTCCTTTGCTTTTCTCTTCAATTAGGCCAACCTATTGAAGAGCAGTGCTGGAAACCAGACAGTGCTCATATTGAAGTGTTCTCAGTGCTTAGTGTGGTTTAAGCACTACTTGCTGACTTGCTCTGTATCAGAGCTATACTGTAGTTCGTAAGTGCTAATAGAGCATTTGCTGTCTGCTTCATATGATGACAGAATCCCTCTTATAGCCTTCAGATGCTCCTTGAAGAACCTCTAACTAATTAGCCATCCACCATCCTCCATTTGCCCTCCTTTTCTGTCTAAAAGTAGAATGTTAAAATTCTTCCTGCCTTTTTTTTTCCCCAGGTCATTTTTTCAATTTTAAAAGGTAATTTTTGACTCCAATTTTACCTTGAAACATAGTCAGAGACCCTCTCAGATTTTAACATCTCTGTACTCAGTAAGCAGGCTCACTGTTTACTATGATCCAAGTTGTGAATTCTGATACTGAACATTATAACATTTAGGATAGATCCTTGAGGAACCCAGTCAAGACTGATGTTAAGTCTCATATTACCTGACTTATTCAATTTGTTCTACAGGCCTCAGAGAGAGAGCAAGACCTTGGAATCAGACCTGCTTGCTCAGGACTACGCTCCTAGCTTGAGCTGATTTTACAAATCTCTTCCACAGCACCGTATAGCGGTATAGTGAGTGATGCAGGAATACTCTGAATAGCATGGAATGGGACATTTAAAAGAAAATAGAGTAGGGTCTTCCTCCGTTTTGAAAAAATGATGGCCACTTTGGGGGGGGGTTGTTGTTATTTTTTGTTCACCCGTTTATTTGTTCGAATAGGAAAGATTCCATCTTTCATTAAAGTATCTTAATTTTCATTTTCTTTTAAAGAGACATTTGAAATTAATTAAACCAATTTTACCACTTATTAAGACTGTTGATCCTATGGCAAATTCGTATTAAAAAATTCACAACTTTAGACCAGATAACAACTGAAAATTAATCATCCATGTAGTGCTGAACTGAACAACTCTGAATCTCTAAAAAAGATCACTAGTCTATTAGATTTATATACTGTAATTATGTTACATATAACTGTATAATTTATAAGCTTTAAATTAGATCAACCATCTATTAGGCTTTATAAAAATGAAAACGTATTCATCAGCTTAAAAAGTAATAAAAAAAGAAATTAACCAAATCTGGAATTTACCTCCATACTAAAGAGAGCAATTAGGATTTTAGACTTTCAAGAACAATGACTTTGGCTGGTATCGTCTCCTTTAGTTGGATGAGTTTGTTCTATTTTAATTCTTAGATCAAATCCTGATGTAAGTCACAGTGATAATAAATCATGTATAACTGTGGTTCATTTGAGTTGCTCCTGTTTTGCACACATGAAAAGTGGCAGCTGAACCAGCTGTGATAATCTTTTCACACAAAATCAGAATAAGAATTCCAACATGTACCTTATACCATACCAAGGTCCAGACACAAAATCTGTCAATCCAACTTTTAATTTTTAGGAAGAAAACACTTTTTACTTTGTTCAAGTTAAGATCCAACTTGTCTGGCTGATTTTGGCTTTACTTTCTGAAACACAAAGTTGAGCTGCCAAATACTCAAATATAAAAGTGGATCTAAAGATAAGTGCAAAGCGGTAACTATCCTTCTCAGGGAATGGATGAGCAAATTTGACTAATGTATTCTGGATAATTTTATTTCTACTTTTCTGTTGATACTGTTTTTTAAAAATAATCTGTAGCTAAGAAAATACTTGTAGACTGGTCACCTCGAATTGCTCAAAATATCTAGCTAACTTACTGGTTTTATTTCTGGTTTTGTGGAATTTCCAAGTCCTAGGTAGGAGAAGGGAGATTTTTTTTTTCCTTTTACACAAAGACATACAACTCCAATTTCTCATTATTGTGTTTTACATCGATTCTTTTCTATGAGAAGAGCTGTTATTCCAGATCTCTACCTTCAAAAATTGGAAAAAAACAAGGAGCAATTGAAGGTCCTGAATACAACATCCATGCTAGAACTGGTAAAATACTTGTTGGCCTCTGTCTAGGACACCACACCTGAGAAAGCGAATCCTTCTATGCACCAGTCAGTCTTGAGGACTGTTCATCAACATTGACATCAGTGAATACTCCATGAACATGAAGTATCTAATATTTGACACCAGTAGAGAACTAAACCTTCCCCAGCCACAGAATCCACCTCTTAAACATAAAAGCCAGTGAAACCAGAGTGTAATTCTGTTAATACCTCCCTGTCATGACAACTATACTGGTGAATACTATTTCTGGCTTGTTTCCCCTCTCACTTAACAGGATAAGGACTCAAACAACATTCTTGCATTAATGCAACTAGTGATTGGTGATAGCTGTATGCATAGGAATGTTTATTTCCTACAGAATTTATCTGAAAACAGTGCTGACAGGATAGTTCCTCATATACTTAAAACAGCCCCTGGGTAAACAACTTTGCTGTCTAAAAGATCACACGTGCATATATTTCATGGGTTGGAAGTTGTACGTTTAATCTTGAGAGCTCATGTTGTTTTCACCTAAATTTGTCACATGAATTTGAAATGTAACAATCTCTGTCACCTTGAGATGTTTGTACTGGGATGTTTTATTGAAACCCTATTCTGACAGGAAAAATATGAAGTATTATCTTAGGTTCATAGTTTTTTCAAGTCAGGAGGAATTTTACAATCAGCTAATGTGTCTTTCTGTGCCTAACACAAGACCTGCATAACACGAGGTAGTATAATTTGGGCAGGCTACCTTATCTGGCATTAGTTTAAACTCACAGTGATGTGACCCTCTTACAGACAGATATTCTGGAAATGTTATAAATATATATTGTTCAAAATTGATACTGGCAATATTCAATCACTTTTATAGCTGATAGTGAAATAAAGTTACTGTCTTCTCAAATGATAATGTAGTACTTGAACAACCTAATAATTTAAACATGTTGGACTCAGTCTGATATTTAGGTTGCTTTGAGGGTTTGACATTAACCATTATTCTTTTGATTTCTTTTACATGCTTTATGATTTTTCTAGTAATATAGATTAGTTAATAAAATATGTAGAGCAAGAAATCTGTGTTTCCTATGAATTTCTATGCAGAATCAAGAGTTTGGAATCTGACAGATCTCTGAAGCAGATGACTGAGATAAGAGAGCACTCTTTAACTCATTGGGAATACATAGAACTGTCCTGATAGGTATTTCCAGTAATATCTACATTGGCATTTTAAGGACAAAAGTTTTGCATTGATCACTCTTCAAATAAGGAGCAGAAACTGCAGACTTCTGTGAGTATTGTCAATTTAAAGCTTGTAGTTCTGACAACAGGATACTCAACTGTTATATTTTTATCATTCCACACTGTTTATCTGTTTACAACTGATTCTAATTTTCTTTTTTCCTCTTTTTTTAATGTCTCACATCCCCAGTTTTAAGTTGTTGTTAAATACCACGTTCTTGATTAATTTCTTCTTTAGCATGATATATTCTTGCCTTGACTGAAGTCTCTAAGCACAAGTTCAATCATATCATATATCATATAAATCCATAAATCAATAGCAACATGTCATATAGAAACAGGAAATGCCTAACCAATGGAAGCTGCTATTTTTTAAAGTATCTGTCACCTTTAATACATACTCACACATGAACATAATCACTCCTTCTTCTCCAAACGTGCCACATATTGCCCAGAAAAGTTGCTGAGAGAGGCTGTACAGTTTCTACTGTTGGAAATATTCAAAACCCTACTGGAGAAAATCCTCAGCGATGTGATCTGGTCTCACAGCTGAGCCTACTTTGAACAGCAGGTTGCACCTGTACAGTTTCTACTGTTGGAAATATTCAAAGCCCTACTGGAGAAAATCCTCAGCAATTTGATCTGATCTCACAGCTGAACCTACTTTGAACAGCAGGTTGCAACAAACACTTCCTAAACTCACCTCCTGAATTATTCTGTGATTCTGTGTCTTTCTCCAAATATTGCCTATGCTTTTCCATGGAGAAAACAAATGGGAGGAAACATATTTCATATTTCTGATCTTCCATACTTTTTCTTCTTTTTCTAATTTACATTGAAGAAAATGTTTGGCAATGTACTTGGCTTCATCACCTTTCTCAGAAATTTATAAACTTTTTTTTCATTATATTCTATATAGTGTAACTTACAAACTGTTTAGGGCTAACCTAAACAACTAAAATTAGTTGGCCATTAAGGGATCTAAACATTACCAAAACTCCCATATATTTTAACCCACCAATGAGAATAGGATTGCCCTTACCTGTCTCTGATAATTAAAATGTAAATATCTGTTATAAACTAATTACTCTATTATAATCAGATTTTATAATATTAAAAACACTACTATAAAATGCTAGCTCTCCCTAGTAGTCAAGAGAAAGGAACTGGCCCTTTCAAACGCCAATTCATTCCATCCTTAGATAAGTATCTATGACAAATGGGATGTAAAGACTTTTGGAGGGGTCTATGTTTCTCTCTTGAGGGACATTCCTAATGGAATCTCTGAAATCAGAGGAGTTACTGCATTCAGTTTTGGGCTCCTCACTACAAGAAAGACATTGAGGCAGTGGAGTGGGTCCAAAGAAAGGCAGTGAAGCTCGCAAGGGGTCTAGAGAATAAGTCTTGTGAGAAGCAGCTGAGGGAACTGGGGTTCTTTAGTCTGAAGAGAAGTGAGCTGAGGGGAGTCCTTCTTGCTCTCTACAACTAACTGAGGGGAGGTTGTAGCAAGATGGGTGTCGGTCTCTTCTGCCAAGTAACAAGAGATAAGATGAGAGGAAATGGCCTCAAGTTGCACTAGGGAAGGTTTAGATTGGATATTAGGAAAAATTTCTTCACTGAGAGGGTTGTCAAGCATCGGGACATGCTGCTCAGGGAAGTGGCTGAGTCACCAGCCGTGGAGGTATTAAAGAGATGTGTACATGTGGTGCTGAGGGACACCGTTTATTGGTGTGCTTGGTAGTGTTAGGTTAACAGGTGGGCTTGATGATCTAAAAGGTCTTTTCCAACCTAAATGATTCTATGATTCCATGACTCTATGATTCTACAATTTATTTCAAATAGATTAATTTTTGTACTGTGCAATGTAGTAATTTATTTTACATATTATTTTATACATTCAAACCTGCTTTACTTTTGTTGTTGTTCTCTTTATTTTTCTCACCTACATTTGCTTTTATTTCCTTCTGCCTGATACCAATTGTGAATCAGCTGTGTTTTATTAGTCTGCTTTTTCAAGTCTGTTCAGTTTTCTTAGTGATTCTATGGTATATATTATGGTGGGATTATGATGATAATGTCATGGTACTTACACTTTCTCTTTCTCCTTCTAGCTTGTTCTCTGATTGTGCATATTTTGCCTTTCTGTAACTCTTCTCTCTATGGTTTTCAAATATTATTACACAACTCCATTATTTGGCATTATTAAAGATGAATTTTTAAAGTTATAGAGTCTTTGTACTACAACCTAAATGTATCAAATATCCCAAGATAATCTAATTATTGCAAGTATTAGATTTGTGTATATTTAAGCATTGTGTTATAACTGGCATCTTAGTGGTACCAAAGCTTTTCTTTGAGAAATTTCATGATACCTTTTTGTCTGAGTTTTCTTTCTTCCATTCTAATTTGTCTTCTTTTTTTATATTTGCTTTTGATAGGTCAATCCACATAGACCCAAAATACTCATGAGCATACTTTATAGCTTTCTCATATAGTTTGAGATTCTACTCTTTTATCTACATTAGCAAGATTTTGGTAGTTTGCATATTATTTGCAGATTCTGATACCACTTACTGTACACTTTCTGTTCACTTCTCTGCTCATTATTCCAACAGGTCTATAAAGACAACAATAGTGAAAGTGGTAAGCAAAATAAAAGCTCATTATCTTCACAGATTGCTAATACTCAGAAAACTGTAGTACAGATTTTCAGATCCTGCAAATAGTTTTTACTTTCTTCTTCCCTTAATAACTCAGTCATTGGAGAGAACACTCATGAACACAATGTAGACATCTATGTTTCCACCACCCAGTCCAGACTCGTTTTATAATCAACAGAGAGAATTGGGCATTTCTAGGCAGTAATTTGTCTTGATCTACTTCAGATATATAAAGGAGGAGGATATGAATTATAATCTAGTGGTGCCCATTTCTCTTCCCAGGCTAGAAAGACAGTCTGGAGAACTAATTCAGTGTATAGAGGTTTGCACCAGAGACATAATGTTAGGTGAAGTCAATCCCAATTCCAGTAGCAGATGGCAAAACCTAAACATACAAACTTAAAACATTTCAGAGAGATTTCTTGGATATGCAGAACTTCATACTTTCACAAAGGATATTTTTTCAAGAAAAAAAGGAGTTTCTCCAGCTTTTTGTAAACTTCCTGATCTTTCCTTAGTTAGATAGGTGCATGCTCTTATCTTATATCTTTTACAGGTAAGAGGCAATAATCAGGCAGAGAATGGACTCCTGGATATTTCTTCGTTATGTAGTTAAATGAATGCAAGGTAACTTCTGGGATGGTGTTACCTAGCAATGAGATGAGCTATAAGAAAATGCTACTTCCTGTCTCATAAACAAAGGTGAAGCAGGAAGGACATTCCATACACAGGGTGAAGTTTTCAAAATGGTGTTTCTCAGATGTTGCATTTTGTTCACCACTCTGCTGTGGTCAGTGTTTAAAAGCTTAGACAGAAGCTTGTGTTTTCTTAGACAATGGAGAACTCTCAAGCTGGTAGAAATCTTTTAGCTAATACTAGCAGGAGGCAATGTTTTGGGAGGCTTTGTTGTTTGGTCTTAGTAATAATCAGAGATATGTACACTTAAAACATTGACATTTAGATAACATGTATGAACATGTCACAGTTGCTCAGAGGCACTCAAAATGAGATTTATTCTAATCAAACTTGTTAAGCAGTCTAACAAATATTAGTGAATCATATGTTTGGATTCCATGTGCAACTAATACTACAGAGCCAACTTAAGAATTCCTAAGCTTTCATGATCAGTCCTTTAGAATGATGACCCAAAATGCACAATCACTCACATATGAGGTGAGGGCTCTCAACCCAGGGAACTTGCCCTGGGCAGTGGTCTGATCTGAGAGGAGAGTTCCCAGCTGCAGACCTGCTGATCTGAGGAGGACTGACTCAATTTACCCTCCAGGGGGACTGCATTTATACCCTGTTCGAGTCTCATTAGTGTCCAGCTCTTATTGGCTGAGGGCCCCATCTTCCAGTGACCATGAACCTGGCAACAGGCACCATAAAGGGCCTGAAAATCGAGGAAAGTGCATGAAAAGCAAGGATGTGAAAGAATCAGCTTTCAATGGATAGAAAGCCTCGGTCTTTGTCAGTGAGTGCCACCTGTCACAATACATTAACATAACTTTTCATGTATATTTTATCAATGTATATGCTATACAATTATACTGCAAAATTATAGATTTAAGTCCTATGCATCACATATTTGCATTTTCTTGTTGTAAACTAGAATATTGGCTGATGTTGTAAGTGCAATATATATTCATATCCTTCAGGATTTAATAAATTCAATGCCAGGAGGGATAATTCTGATCATTTAGTCTGACCTACTGTCTAAAACATGCAGGGAATTTTGCTGAGTTTCAACATTTTTTGGAATAAACTACACAATGAGGATCCTCAGGAAAAAAAAAAATAAATGTGGAGCTGACTACTAGACAGATCATTTTGCAGATCTTTATGCTAATGCAGATATCCCAGAACAAAACATAGCAACCACATACAGCTGGATCACTTATGTGGATTACCTCCTTGAACAGCCTCTCCTTGTTCCTACTCCCAGGTCCTAGGGAATAAAATCTCACCCTACTTACAGTTGTCTCTGACCCTTCACTGACTCCCCCTTCTCAGACACATTGAATGTAAGCTGGTGGTGTTTACTTCCAGGACTCTTGTATTTTCAGTCTGTCACTTCTGTTTAACAACCAACAGACTTAAAATCCTTAGACTAAGCCTAGCCTGTTTGAAAGACCTCCAAAAACCAAGAACTAAGAACCTGTCCAGTAAATTATCTTTGTATATCTTCATATCAGAAATATCTTCTGAATATCTTCACACCAGACATGTGACTTTTATTTGCTGGGATTTAAGCCAACTACTTGTCTTGTATGCTATAGTTATGGGGTGACAGAAAAAGATTGCTCTAATTCTCTGGATATTTGAGAACTAATAATGTCTACCCTTAACAGTTGTTTTTTTAGAAACAACATCCAGGCCATGTATTCTAGACCAAGCTAGTGTTTTTCATTAAACAGTTAATTGCTTAATAATACCTAGGGGAAATAAATAAATAAATAAATAGATTCTTGCTATTACAACCCTTCAAGCTGTTGTATATCAAAGTAACTAACATTTCTTTCTACTGATCTTGCTATCTACATATATATTTATCTGTCCTTGGTTATTTTACCTGCAGATCTTTGCTCTCTGTGGCAATGAACATCTTTTCTGTTTGCCCAAAATTACAAAGTAGATATATTTTTCTGACTAGAGGCCTGAAGCAGGATCATAGTGCAAATGAATAATTTTTACAATTTTAAAATACATAGTTCTTTATTACTGGTGTTTCTCCATACGGCAAATCAAAGTTGCTTCCAAGATGGGAGTAGTAATACCTATGCCTATGAGGAAGTTTTAAAAAGCTATTAAGATATTCATAATGGAATGATAGCAAATTTAGTGATAGTTTTATAAATATAAAATATTTTATAAATATATAAATATATTTATATTTTATATATATAAATATATATATAAAACCTAAGTATTTTTGGAAGGCAATCTGAGTTTGTTCAGTGTGTGGTATGGTTAAGTTTTGGTCCATTAACAACTCTGCTAGTACAAATAAATGATAATATTTATAAATATATATATATAAAACCTAAGTATTTTTGGAAGGCAATCTGAGTTTGTTCAGTGTGTGGTATGGTTAAGTTTTGGTCCATTAATAACTCTGCTAGTACAAATAAATGATAATGACAATCCATTACATTTCGCTGTCTGTCTTGAACTGTTGCACAACAATAAGAATATGAAAAATTAGGTTGTTGTGAATTTGAGCTTTTGTCTTATGTACTAATATATGTATTAAAAAAGAGGGGTTTTAATGTTCTTAAAGAAACAATATGGGTTATCCTTGTCATTTGAAAGCTTCTCAAACTATAACTTGACTCATTTGGTTTCATGTGTAGGAAAAAGATTCCTGACTACTAGTTTGTCATGCAAAAATAATTGAATTAAAGTTGCTTCTAAAAAAACCATGAGAGGGAGGTGTCAGCATTTTGTGAAATGTGAATGCTTCCTTGAAATAATAAGCATGTCAAACTTCTGTTTCCAGTGAGACGAGTTATAGAGAAAAAGCCACCCTGTAATATGTCATTGATAGTCTTGGCACAGTGTACTGGAGCCCTGATTCATTTATGTGTGTCTGTGTATACATGTATATATATACACATATACATATATGTTAGAGACTAAGGCCTTGATTCTGATTTTACTTGGCTGCTTTCTTTAATGCTATCTTGAATTTTCACTGCCTTAAAGAAAAACTGATTGACACTCATGATGCTGTTAACAGCATCGGGTGTAGTTTTATGTATGAATTGTGTGACATGAAGATTTTGCCACAGCTTTGGTCTACACATACTGTTGGTTTTGGTTCCCCGCATTTTAGCGTTATCAAGAAGTCTAAACACATTGTGATTGTCTCAGCTATGTGTATTATTTAATTTTTTAAAAATTATTTAAATATTTGCCGAATGCATTATGCAAAACATTTTGATCTAAAAAATTGCTACAGGTGTTTTCTTGTAAATATCCTGTCTATGAAGTACCATTGTAATTAGATTGGGTTTGATTTTTCTAGTGAAGCATGTCTTTTTTTTTCTTTTTTCTTTTTTCTTTTTTTTTTTCCTGATTTCTTTCTTTGTGGCACATAGTTTAGTTTCTGATTAGAAAACTCATATGTTGGAAAATAAGTTTAACATAATATTCTTCTTTACAAGGTCTTTCCACCAACATTACTTTTGGTAGGCACATTTACTAGATTCTTGTATCTTTACTAACACTGGATAGCCCGTTATGCTACACCAGCCTTAGTCACCTCCATGGGAAGGCACATGGAATGAGTCAGAATGAGTGAGGGCATTCCAGCTCTTAACTGCTGAGACCTGTAATCATTGCATTTTCTGGTCTGAATAGAAACTCTGGGAGCTCAGTTCTCTGAGGTCATATAATAAGGGAGATGGAAAGGAAGGATTTGTGTGACAAGGCAGTCAGTATCCAAATGATGCTGATTGTGGATTCTATGGTGAGACACGCTCCATTAAAGTTCTGTTGTTTCAAAATAAGAAGTATGCAAAGTCCCTAAGTATTTTAAAAAAATACTTGTCTAATGCATACCTATATTCATATACACTTGCATAATCACACCCATGCATGAACTTCAAAGATTTTTTACACTGATGATCTTATCCTACTCATTCCGCTCATTAGGAGTCCTTAGGTATTGAAATGAGATTCAAAGTTTCAATCAGATTCGTGATAGCTTTATTTTATCTTTACCGTCTGATAATAGAAAGGCAGAAGGGACAAATATCATAACAGGTAAAAATGTTTCTGGAGTCAGTAGTAACTATATTGATTTAATTCATCTCACTGGGCTACTACCATAATGGCACAAAAAGTGTTGGAAAGTTCAGAGGCATTAATCTTCTTATCTGTGCACTGAAACTCACTCTGAAAAGATAGATGAAGGAGAGCTGATGAATGCTGCTTCATTAGGAGAATTTTAAAATGCAATTTGTCTTCATGAAAACGAGGGATTACACATTTCCAGCTTTCTCCTGGGCCTGCTAGAAATATATTTAAGCAATAACCTTTGATGCAGAATAGTCTTTATGGTACGACAGTGATTATTATAGAAGAGAGGTTTTACTTGGTCAATCTGTTTGTGAATCATGGCAGTGGAAAATCTTAGAACTGCAGATTCAAATTTCCTAAATATAATTATGTGATATCAGAAGGAAAAATTCCCTTTAACTAACTTGGGTCTATGTTCAGTAGATTATGCAGAAGATTTTCGTAGTGCTTAAGGCTAATGGTGCAGGTGATGAGCTAAAATTTGATTAATCTTTGAAATTTGCAGGAATCAAAAAGCTTTTTCCTAATAGAGTATTGGATGTTAGAATAACATTCTAATAGAATAAGGGATGCTCTTACTATTACTCACACCTTAATTCCAGACTGCCTTGTACTGCCTAAGAACTTTATGACAGGACTGTGCAAAATGTGGAAGAAAAAAAGGAACTTCTAAATTGCAGATATGACATCTGGAAACAGAGATCAAAACCTGCCTAGGCAAACACATCTTACCAGAATAATGAGGTTTCAAAAAATTCCATTGCCTGATTGTTCATTTCCTGCCTTATCATGTATAATCCTTAGACATACAGGGATCTGAAACCAAAGCCAGTGAAGCCAATGGACAGATTCTCGTTAACGCAAAGATATATTAGAGCAGAACTTATAGCAAAGTTTAAGAGAAAGTGTACTGCCCATGTCTCACATGATGAAAGCTCCCCGTTTCCCCCCTTTCCTCCACTTATTTGGCTTTTCAACCTTCTGTTCAGAGGCACCCTTTCCACATTGCTCTGCCTGATCCCACTTAAAAAGCTCTATATTATAGTTGCAATAGAAGAAAAGGTTAAGAGAGAGAGCACTAATTCTCTTCCTGTACTGGAGTGGACTTGTACACCCCTTTTCTGCTGCCTTTCCCAAGCCCCCCCCCCCCCCCCCTCCCCCAGGTTTGTGTGCTTCCTTTTTGTGTGCTTCCTTTTTGTGTGTCAGTTCACGAAACATTTTGTTTTAGTCTTCTGCTAAAAATCTTAGCCCTTCTGCATGACAGGAGGATTTTTTTCCTAAAAAACCATGCCAGATCTGTTTGGTAGCTTCCCTACCCATGGTACCTTCCCAGGGCATTCTGCATAGCAATTCCCTGCACAGGCTGCAGCTTACTCTTCTAAAGGCCGTAGTCCTAATGCTGCTGCTCAGCATCCAGCCTTCCTTTTGATTTCAACACAGTTTGAAGCTGTTGTCCACGACCACTCTCACTATGATTGTCTTCATTTCTGAGCAGCGAGTCAAGTTCAGCATTACTCCTAGTTGGCCCCTCAAGCATTCATGTAAGGAAATTGTTGCCAGTGTGATCTAGGAGCCTCCTGAACCATCTGTCCAGTTCCATGTCCAGGTGGTTCATTCCCTTTTAGTGTGAAGGCTTAAGAGTGGGAGACTGCTGCTAGTTTTTAGAGAAAGTGTCCTATGCCCTCATTGGGAAGCTACCTGCACTACACCCCCATCTCAATATTCACTTCATGCCACTTACTTATTATCCAGTTCTGAAAATATGATCTCAAGGGGTCCAAATTGCAAAAGGGTGACTGTATTTTACAGTTGATTTCAGTGGGCTTTGAGTCACGCTGCTTTATATATCATTAACTGTACCGGAGAAATGAACCTGGCACATATTATGTGTTTCATGTGGCTGTTTCACTTATCTCCCCTTCACTAAATTCTTCCTCTCCACCCCCTCTCCTAGTAATGCTCCCCCAATGTTTAAGCCTAGGCAGTGTTGGAAAGTAGGTGGGAAGATATTACAAAAATGAATTTAAACTTCTATATATGGGAAATGGAGTGTAGTATTGAATTGACAAAAATTATTTCAGGTCTAGGCAGAAAGAATCTGAAAACAAGACACAAGCAGCCATGCATAAAATGTCTAAAACCACAGAGGAAATAGCCGACAAGATGAGTGGTAACAAGGTGAGCAACATATCAAAGTGAAGAAAGATCCCTCTAGAGAAGACAAGATGGATGAAGTTAGAAAGTTACTGTATGTGTAAGAGTGTGTTTAATATATTCAGCTGTGTAAGAACTTAAGGGAAAAGTTCACTGAAGCTACCAGAAAATTCACTGGCACTATGGACTAATACTCCTATCACTCAAAGGAGAGTGGTCAAATTGCAGGTGCATCTGCTTCCTTCCCACACAGTCCATAAAGTCTCCCCATGATGTAGATTAGCTGAATCCCTCAGGTCTGGAATAATCCAGGGAGAAAACAAAAATATAGCACATACAGGAGTTGATAATCTACCTATGAAAATACGATAGTTCAATTTAGCTGGCAGCCAAACAAGACACAGCCACGCGTAGCCCCTCTCCTTTCTCCCCCCGACTCAGGGAATTGGGGAGAGAATTGGAGGGG
>NW_010303043.1:19889-30812 GCF_000700745.2 Antrostomus carolinensis | reverse complement strand
TTGGGGCTGTTCAGCCTGGAGAAAATAAAGCCTTAGGGAGACCTTATAGCTGCCTTTCAGTACCTGAAGGGGGCCTACGAGAAAGCTGGGGAGGGACTTTTCATAAGGACAGTAAATGACAGAATAAGGGAAAATGGCTTTAAGCTGAAAGAGGGGAGGTTTAGATTAGATATTAGGAAGAAATTCTTTACTGTAAGGGTGGTCAGACACTGGAACAGGTTGCCCAGAGAAGTTGTGGCTGCCCCCTCCCTGAAAGTGTTTAAGACCAGGCTGGATGAGGCTTTGAGCAAGCTGATCTGGTGAAAGGTGTCTCTGCGCATGGCAGGGGTTCTGGAATTAGATGATCTTTAAAGGTCCCTTCCAACCCAAACCATTCTATGATTCTGTGATTTTCTTCTTTATTAGAAGGGAAGGACTATTGTAAGAGCAGATGGAAATAAGAAGAGCTACACTGGATAGACAAAGTTACATTTGTGCTATGAATGCATTACAAGTATTTCTTTATGGTTTTCTTGTTATACAGACATTTATTCATTCTGCCCCATACAACTCCTGAGGCTGAGTATGTTGCCTTTAGCAACATTTCTATGGTTACTTGAACCTTAAAGATTCAAGCATTTCAATGTTATTCTTTACCTAGCTTCTTCAACTAGCTTCCACATACCACTTTAAGATTATACTTAAAATAGCTGAAGACTTAGAGTATATATTTTTATTTTAATTATCCATGAGATGCATGTATAGTTACAGAAAGTCAATGGACATCTTTAGAAAAGCAAAAAATCCCCACGGCATATTTAACTATCTGAACATTATATTTCTCTTTCAGTTTTAGTAAGTATTAAAAATGAAGTATTCCCTCCGAGATTAGCTTCTTCCTGTCTAGGTGATAATTGAGAAATATTAAGACTTTATTTGATTTTCTTGGTCTCGTGTACTCACTTTCTGACATTGTTTTTCATCATCAAGAAAAAATGTGAGTTCTGCTCCTATGTAAGTACACATGGCTTCTCCTGGGCTAGTCTTGGCTCTCATTTCCACTTGTGCAAAATAAAATGTCTTAGGGGTAACTATGGGCTCTCTGAGATATACCTACAATCAGAATTTGGCCTATTGACTTGAGAAACAGCTTTGTCCTTGTGAAAATAACCTGATATTTTATCCTTTACTTATAAGTAGAAAATACAGGGTTTAGTTCTGGGAAGTTTTAGAAAGGAGGAAGCTGACTATCTAATTCAGCACGACGTTTAAGCACATACTGAAGCAGGTCTGTTCAGTTCATCATTTGATCCCATTTATCTGTTAAAGTGCTGGACTGAATTAGTCTGGGAATTCTAGAAATGGGTCCTGCCTCCACTTAAGTACATTATGTTTCTGTTATTAAGAGTTGCCTAAGAAAGAACAACAACAAAGGTTTTTCTCTTGATTTTTCCCACATATACAAAAAGCTTATGTGCAAGAGTGATTTCTTTACATGTACAGTACACACATGTATCTTTTGAAAGTCTAAATAAATTTGAAACAAAATTACCATTTGAAAGCAATAAAAAATACAGCATCATCTTAAATTAAGTCTCGTAATAGAACTAGCAGTAATTAATATGAACTTATGGAAGGATGATTCTATTTAATTAATTTGATATCTATTTTGATCAGATTAAAGGATTGATTGATAAAACATAATGGAGTTGCTGTTATTTTTTCAGCCTTCTATCAGACTACTGTTCATACTAAATATTACTAAACCATTGTAGCATATATTAAAACATTAAACAATTTTAGAGTAAATACTTTTTCAAAGTTAAAGAACTCTCAGACATCTGGAAGCCCATGTTCACAAGACTCAGTCCTTGTGCAATAGTGAGACAGGTTAAGTCAGGGATTTGCCCATATATACATGGAATGATTGTCAAGACTGTGGGCTGAGAGTGGAGAATATACTTTCATGCCCTGTTCACTTCTACTCCTTCATCAATCTGGTATAGAGTAGTGGAAGAAGAAAGAAGCCACTGCAGAGCAAATTCTTGAGATACAAGTCCTACAAAGATGAATGGAAGTGGGATAAGGCTGAGAGGCAAAACAGTATACATCATCATGTGTACATCAGAATGAACACTTAAATTTAGCAGACTGTGTTTGTTCTACTGCCCATTGTCTTGTCAGTAAATATCTTTTAGGATGCATACCATAGCAAATTCTAACACCAGCTGAGAGGAGCAGATAGGGACCAATTAGAGAGGTGCTATCACTTCTACCTGGACAGAAAGTTGTTTTCCTGTAAAAAATTCAGAAAAAAAAAACCCCAAAACCAAAATCAAACCATTTCATGGAAAAAGCTTATTTTTATTCAGCTTGTGAAAGAGCATATGTTGAAGTGTGGTTAAACTGGGTTAGCACTGGGATGTGCCCGAAATCTTGCCTTTTCTCCATACAGCTTGCCTACCTGGATCACTTCTTGATTCCCAAGTGAGCTATCTCATCAGGTTCCTTTGCCCCTCTTCCTCCTTTCTTTGCTCAGAAATCTCAGCTGTGAATGTGGGTGCATGTACCCTGTAACACGAGTGGGGTGTTCAGTGTGTCCAGGGAACACAGCTGCTGTCATACATCTGCAGCTCTGACATGAAGGACACAGTCCTCTGATCTGTTCTGCAAGCATCTGTCTCGCTGTCTGTGTGTAGCTGAGTCACTGTGCCTTGGCCATGAGTCCAGCACACCCTGACTGTTCATGCACAGTTGTCACTTCTCTGAGCTATCTATAAATTCTAGACAAGTGATGAAGTTATTTTTCTGCCCATATTTGATTTCCAGATGGTAGCACACAATATATTTAACACAAAATGACTGTACCTTGAACTCAGGGGACTAGAACAGGTCAATGAGTTTAGTACGTTGGAGACTAGAAGGAAATCTCTTGCCACTGGTTAAAATTTTCTAATTTTTGCCTTACAATGAGATTGTCCACCAATGCCTGGTGAATTTCACTGCTGTATTTCAAGGTTTGGTAGCGTCACAACAGAAAATCTTGAGTAGCCAGAGGTCAAGTTTCCAAACCAGGCAGCTAAAAATGTTATCAAAGACAAAAGTCAGACATAATTCCAAACCAAAATTGATTTTCAGCACTATGAATATGGCTGTAAGATGTCTTGATGTGATTTGAGTTGGAAGAAATTGTTTGAATATAGATGAAATTCAGAGGACTGAAATTTTATTTCCTGAACTTTTCTGTTACATTATATAGTATGAATATTATTTGTGTTTATGTGGTTTAGGTAGTTGCCAGTCTGTGCCATCAACTACTTCTGAACTACTCTTTCAAGTCCCTTCTGGAAGATTTTTATCACCATGTGTTAGAAATAGAAAAAAATAACAACCGGGTACATTGCTGTAAAGCTGTAACTTTAAAAATTAGAGAGTTGTGCTCATTGTAATCAATGAAAAGAAGATGTAGCAATTTTAAGTTGATGTATCATTAAGTTGTTCAAGAGACTTATTGTGTGAGAAAATAGAAGAAAATTCTGTTTTTAAATCATCAACAGTCAAAACCTTAATTATTTTCTCCAGCTCTACATACACACTCATATGCACGTCACATGTATTTGTGAGGCCATATTGTATATTTTGCCTCTATTTTGTTCAAGAAAAATGGCACTGGATTTCTGTTGGTATTTATCACTGCTATGCCCCAAATCATTGAAAGTGGCTGGATTTAGGTGATAAGTTCAGTCTCTATATCTAAACACTTGACAGATTCCTTTTGCCCGTCCCATTTCTTTAAAACATTTTGTAATTTACAACACTTGAAAAGGATGCCACAGCTAATGAGAAGAACATGTGAACTACCTGGCATAAATTCAGCAGGTTGTCAAACAGGATTATCCGCCATTCAGTAGCTCAATCAGACACTTAGGACTAAAGCCTTTTTGCTTGATTACATGGATTTTTTGCAAACAAATGGACCCTGATCTGATGAAAAATTGTCCCTTGTCAGTGGCTATTTGACTGTTGAGGAAGTTTTTCAGAGGACTATCAGTGATCAAAGTAGAAAAAGTCTGACTTAATGCTAGTTTAGGTTATGAACACGTATTGTAGCCCCTCTGTAAAACAGAGACAAAGTCAGAACACAGAAAATAATTTAGCACTATTTTCTCCAAAACTGTACCCCACAGACTATGAAAACATACTACATTCTAAAATGATGTTAAACTCCATTGATAATGATAGAGAGATTCCAGGTTTGCAAAATGAAGCTATACCTTAGCCCAAATATAGTAGCAAAACTAATACAACCCTTCCTAATTTACAAATAAAATTAGTTTAAATAAAATGGAAATCATTAAAGGCAATGCATTTTCATTGTCATTTGAATTTTATTATTGGCAGCAAAAGTGTCATCCTTTTAGTCACTTATAAAAACAATTAGTTTGAAAAAGGACTACATCTCAGTTTTTGTGAATTTCATCAGTGTTCTTGGCCGTCGACTACACAAAAAATATTAAAACTTTGAGAAAAGTAAAAAGTTCTCATCCTAGGAAATTTCCCAAAGAAATCTTAGAGATTTCAAAAAGTTTAATTGTTGGAGGAGTACTCTAGTGTTCTCCCAATTTAACAAAAAATATGACAGGGACTATTGTATTTCTGTACTTGTATAGACATCCCTCAAACAAGTTAAGGGTCTGAGTATCAAGTAAGCTAATCTTATTAAATAAAATTACTAAAGTGACATCCTGTAGCAGTTTGATGTGGCTTGCTGTGAAGCAGTTTATCATAAATGTGAAATAGACTGTTGGGTTTTTTTTAAATATATAGAGAGATTTTTTTGACATATAGGAAACAGTAAGATCTATATATAAATTCTAAATATAAAGCTCACTATCAAGAAGTCAGAATTTGCTAATAGGTAGTAAGTATGTAGTTATTCCTGTCCTAATTATATTCTGTGCTATTCAAAGAAACAATTTGACATCAGTTGATTATGGCTGAGCCATAAAAATCAGTTTTTGAAGATCATGGTTTACACATTTAAAGGATGAAGGTGGCAAAGGAGAATTTCAGCTTTTCTTTTGAAGGTGTAAGTCTATGATCTTTCTCCTTGAGAAAGCAGCCTGGGAAAAATTAATGAACTACCTGTCTCAGACAGAGTAGTGTGGCTGAAGCATTATTTTTCCTAACTGCTATCTCATTCCCTTTACAACTTTCTAAGTGTCTCCTCTGGGATTAAAGAAAAATATGTCTCCAGATCTCTGCTCTGGGAGGGTACCTAACAATTTATACTGCTGGAGGGCTGGGACACCCAGTCAAACACAAAGGTTATGGAAAAGGTTCCTGACCTATGAACATTTTTCACAAACGTTCTTATAGCTTTGATGAAAATTAAGTTTGGCTAAGTGATCTTCAACTTTGTGTTAGTGCAAGCTCTATTTCTTCACAGAAAAGCAAGATGGGCATCTCGGGGAATTCTGCAGATTACTGCTGTATACATTAATTTATGCAGTATTTGTACGCATATCAAATGGACCAATAACTCTTCTCTGGCACTGAGGTCCACAGTTACATCAGCAAGTAGTTACACTTGCTTGTCCTTGAACATAGGATGACTATACCTAATCTGTGTAATGGGAAAGGTTCTTGTTCTACACTAACCTCCAAACCATACCTGGGTTTTGCCTGGGCGAGTCCTAGTCAACACAATTGAAAACCGTGCCTAAGATTACACTAATAGTTTGAACAAACATGGGGCAGGGCTCAGGCCTGATGCATTAGTCCTGTTTATTTTATCAGTAGAGAAAAACATAAAATGAATGATTTATAATGGAGGTTTCTCCTGACAAACTTATGAATAACCTGGAACTGATTTTTAAGGCTGAACTATCGCAGAGGTTGGTTGAGAGCTGGACAAGCTGCAAAACAGACATTGCACTCCAGAAAATCTGATTTTTATTGCCTTGTTTTCAAATTCTTTCAGAGGATCACAGTTTCCACAAATTTGGTGTGTCTTCATTTTTCATCATTAGATTACTCTTCCAGGTAAATGATTGTTTATAAACTGATCAGCATTCATCAGTCCATGTCTTTAGCTGTCCCACACAGTCAGATATTATGTATCTCAGCTGGAGGCTTTGGATAAAATTCTACTTATCCTCAACATGCTCTGAAAAGTGAAGTAACTGGGGTTCGAGTACAACAGCACTGAATCTGCAACAGAATTTCTTTTTTTTTTTTCCTTCCAAAAAGATATCTGCACTTCCAAATTCTTTGTGTATAGCTACTGCTATGATCCTTGTGGGTAGGACTTCACTGTGTCTGAAGGATCATAGCATGCTTGAAGAATATCCAAGACTTAAAATTCCTGTTATAAGTGTGGCATCCCTATACCTTTGATTGATCTTTTGTTAAAATACAAAGTCAGACATCTGCCCTTGTTGAATAGTACTTTGTTTAGGGATGGTATAAAGATTGTGTAAAGTAGCATGTCAAATCCCTGCTGAGTTAGCCTCTGTTACACCCAAAAAACCCATCAGGCAATACAACTATTTAGATTACCAGTATTTCCCCTGGTTAAGCATGAACTTCCTGAAGAGGTCATCATGAAGCTACCTTTTGGGTTTGTCTCCAAAGATTCTTTGGAGAAGTCTTCAGAAGACCAGTTCTCCATTTTTCTCTGTGCTGTTTGAACAGGACTCAAGATCTGGACCACAAACCTATAGGCAACTAGAAATTCTTTAGAAAACTCCAGACAATATATATCTATTAAATAGTGTTTGATAAATGCAACATCTTTAAAAATTATAATCAATAAAACCTGCCTGCAAATATAATGTTATTTTTTTCATCCTCTGAACTGGTGTTCCTCTAGGCCTTGAAAATACTACAGAAAGATTTTACATGATTCATGTATCATATTGGGTTTGTGTAGGATTAATTTGTAGGAGGTGAAATTGGAAGCCTTCTCTGAGCTGTAGGTCATTTCAGATGAAAGCTTATATCACAGTGCCCAGATATCAGGGCTGCACAATTTTTATGTTTAATGAACACACTAGAATCCAAAATTTTAGCAGGAAGAAAGATTGTGCACTGATTTCAAAAGTGATTGCACCTCTGTGTGTTAGTTCACATAAATATGCTCTTCCTGCAACATGACACATCTCTGACTAGTGCATCATCTCTTATCTGGGCACAGCACTCTGGCACCATCATTTGCTAATATAATGTAGTTCTGAGCTGTGTCAAGCAATTTTCTGGAGCTAATTAATCTTAGGCCAAATTTTCTGGAGCTAATTAATCTTAAGCCACAACTTTATTGAGGCAATGTTTTTCAGCCTCTCATCTCCACAAATATTACTCTTATAGACATTATATCTTTTTTATCCCAATCCTAACTGCAAGACTGTGAATCCCAGGAAGTACAAAGAGACCCAAGCTGACAAGGCATAAATCTGGTAAGTCTGGATGCAGTTTGGCAGTGTGATGTTTATGTGAGAGAACAAACCCTGCTGATAAACTTGGGTTTATTCCCTCAATACTTAGGCCTCACAACACAAACTCATAATTCAATTCACCTAGTGCTGGGCCAGGTGGGCTTACCATATAGGACTAATGTATGTCTCTGCTCTCTCAAGTGCCTTTACAGTCCTTTACAAGAGAACAGCCAACTAAAAAGCCTACACACTCATGAGCTTGCTGGATATCAGGATCAATATTAATTTCTGAGCCTCTCAGACACATTTTAAGTTTCAGTCCCTCACC
Organism: Antrostomus carolinensis; assembly: GCF_000700745.2. NCBI lineage: Eukaryota > Metazoa > Chordata > Aves > Caprimulgiformes > Caprimulgidae > Antrostomus > Antrostomus carolinensis. The sequence goes on along the minus strand of NW_010303043.1, from coordinate 23,069 downwards.
TCTTCTCCTTTAAGGGGGTACAAGTCCCAGTGGTCATCATAAACCTTGGATCTGATGCGTCAGCTTACTGAGCTCCCACGTCCCCATACACCCCTTCAGGAGTCCCACTGAAGCTGTTTTGAGCTGGGCATTAGAAAGCATTTCTTTACTGAGAGGAACTTGAGACACTGGAACAGGCTTCCTAGAGAGGTGATTGATGTCCCAAGTCTGTCAGTGTTTGAGGCGTTTGAACAATGCCCTTAACAACATGTTTTAACTTTTGGTCAGCCCTGAAGTGGTCAGGCAGTTGGACTAGGTGGTCGTTGTAGGTCTCTTCCAACTGAAATAGACTACTATCTCTTCTCTTTTTTCCTATCCTTCCCCTTCAGAGTTTCCTCGCCTAACCCATTAAATAGCTCACAGCAAGCATCTACTCTCTGACAGCCACAAATGCATGCCTTATTTGAAAGTCTCCAGTCTCTTTAGCTGGGTTTATGTAGAGCCAGTGAAATGACTCTTGCACAGGCACTGGTTGTTAAGGGACATTCAGAAAAAAGAACCAATCTCACCTCCTTCATTTCCTATACTCTTTCTCCTGAAAGTTATAGGGGGTAAAAAGCTGATCCTGTCACAGCTAAGATAGTTCTACAATACAGTGCATCAACAGGGAAATAGTACTTAAAAGACAGAATAAAGCAAAACCAAAACTACCAACCAACCAAACAAAAAAATACAGACATTTGATAAATCTTGCCTGAAACTTGTGTATTTATTTTCTCTCTTCTACCACAGATAATCCATTCAGTGTTGCTTAAAGGCACATATTGCCTAGTCTCAACTGCTGTGAGTTCTTTCTTCTTCTAAAGCCTCTCAGAGCATTATATTAACTAGTAAATTACACCAGACAATAATTACCTTGTTAAGAGAGTTTTCAAGCATCTGTGTGTTCCCCATAAAGCAAAGGCAGATGTAGGAGAGACCTGCATCTATCTTTAATGTACTGTTAAAGAAATTATATAGATTTAAGAACAGCATTTCACAACTGGAAAAGTCAGAATTACAAGTAACATAGGAAAAAAAGGGAATTTTTAATTGTGTTTAACTTTAAAGCAAATTTTTGCCGTGCTTGTAAAAAAAAACAAAACCCCACAACATTAAATTGAATGCAGTTATATGCTGTTTCTTTTATAGGATGCACCTGGGAGCCCCCAGGCAGTCCCTCTGTTTGGAATGGGACTATGAAAATGGCAGTAGAGGCTTTGTTTAGTGTGTTAAACATGCAGGTAGGGATACTTAGGAGCTTCAGTGAGAAAAAGGCTGTTTTAAGCAACTGCTGTCTAAGGAGTGGTTAGACCTCTTAAAACTTTTTTTGTGTGTAAGGAAAGGTATATGGAGTGGAGCTGTTTGTTTTAAAAATCCTTTTCATATTCTGAAGACATAAGGTATTTTTGAAAAGTATTTGTTCAATCTGTTGAGCAATTATTTTTTCTAGATATTGTGTGGCTTGTGATGATCAAGAGTTGTCAGGAGAGGAAAAGTTCAGAAATTATTGCTATATGATTGTGGTACTCAGTTTCTCTGGGAGTATTCCTTTTTAACAAAACCACAAGTACTAGTACTAGAGTGGGGGAAAAGGTTACAGAGAAAACTTCCTTGAACAAAAGAGTTAAAAAAATGCTGAATACCTTCCATAAACCTTATATGGGATATCAGAGATACAGATGTAGCTTATTTAAAATTGTGGTAAGTCCATCAACCTGGCTGAGGTTGCATCTAAGCCAGAAATGCTGTAAAAATCTATCCTGAGATAGATTTTTTGGAGCTCTTTTCCTCCATTCCCAAAGAGAAATAAAAATCTTGATTCTGTACCTTAAGGGATGGAAGTATATGTATTTTGCATTACTTAAAGTAGTATTTGACTTTCCAAATGCCTTTCTTAATTTTTTTTAAAACCTTATTCATGTTTTTAAAATCTAGGGCTTTAAATATGTGATTTTCTTGAGAGTAACACAAAAATACTTTTGCAAATAGATTAATTCTGCTAGCTAACCTTTTCCCATAACAGTTTGGTCTAAATCGGTCAGTGGGTATTTTGTTTTATTTTATTTATTTGCTTATTTTACAAAAAGGGCCCTATGTTAAAACATTCCCAGCAAGCCTTCCAGTTGGTAGTCTCAATTATGGTTAGTTGAAGCCTTACACAACTTAACTGATATTGCTTCCCTGCTTCGAAATGGAAGTAACAGGAACTTTAACCTTGTTCTTGACTGGTAAATTATCTTGAACTAGATATAAAGTTCACAACAAATTTTACATCTGCTAGGAAAAGCTCATTTTTGCTGTCTGTTACCTGCATTAAGCATGCACTCTCACTTTCTCTCAAGAAAGTGTTATGTAAATAACTTCATGCGTTATCTTAATAACTTATGTGGTTACCAGGATCTTATATATCTTGAAAAAGTAAATCTCTAATGGTATGTGCACATTTCCAAAAGGCTGGCTTGCAAACTGATTAACTGATTTTAGTAAACTAACAATTTTCATTTTATTTTCAAAAATTAAGAACTTGCTGCCAGTAAAGAAGACATGAATTTGTTGTGTTATCTAGGTTATTACCTCAGTTTGTACTGTTTTAGTCGTGTTATTCCTCTAGTTTCTACTCATCAGTATCATTGTTCTTTCCTGTGGCCCTGATCATTATATTTGTGTCGTATTCTGCTGTCTGATCTTATACCTTGTATGCTTCTCTGCCTTTGTAACTAATGCTTAATCAATTTATCTTCTATACTTTACTTATAATCAGGGTGACAGGCTGACTTGAAACCTTGATTCATTTATAAACTAGAAATCCTCTGATTGGAAATGCATAGCAAAATGACTCAAAACCAATTCGCACAGCTATAATATGTAAAATGAGTATGACCTCTGCAGATATATTAGCAAATAATGATTATATTAAATTATTTTTTATATTAGATAGGTCTTTGCTAAGGCTTAAGGTCTGGAGCAATCTCAGTTTTAATCAGTTTCTGCGCAGGATAGGCAAGAGAGATTCCTTTGCTGCTGGAGGAAATAGATAAAATTTATTGTTAGATGTTAATTACACAAGGCTTTCTTAGTTATCTGCAATTTCTTTCCTTAATAAAGTTTCATGTAGTATGACTCTTTGCCTATGTGATTTCTGTTGTATCGGAGTACCAA
>NW_010303043.1:0-19854 GCF_000700745.2 Antrostomus carolinensis | reverse complement strand
ATTTGAGGCTATTTATCAGGTGAAAGCAGAATGAAAGTATTGCCGCAAGTGTTCTAAAGCTAAATCTGGATTTCATTTTGCACTTAAGTATGCTTATTTTAATAATCTTACAGATGTGTTTGGACATATGTATATATGCTAGAAATACAGCTAAATAAATGTGAGGGAAAGATCTAGGCATTATGTCAAGGATGCAATTAATCTGGCAAAGTAAAATTATAGCTACTAAAGTTCAAGGGTAAATTTCCTTTATCATCTTGCAGCCAAGAATTTAAATTCAGAGCCTGAATTTCACCTTTGTGTCCCACTATAATCCTCTTACAACATTATTCTTTACCATAAGTTTCCTTTGATCTCTAAAAATGTCTAGAAATTCTATTCCTCTGTTATTTTGTAAGCCATGTGTTTAGGTCCTTGATTCTTGTTTTTTTGTTAGAATTACTAAATTCTAGATCATTTTGATTACAGCTTCTCAATCCAGTCTGAAGCACTTCTATATATGAACTCTACCACTGCTACAGTATTTTTTGCTGTATTATACTGTCAGGTTGTTGGTAACTGTCTAGCAGCCTTACTAAAGGTCCTCGATTATTTCTCCCCTGTGTATGCATATAGCTAGTCTATATTTTTCCAGAAAAAAAAATATTTTCATAATTCTAAGTTCTTCAGAGTCTCACAAGACTTTTCTCTTTCTCAGAACTTTTTATGAAACAGTAATTTTTTGGTGGATTTTCCCCCTTCACTAGTAGTGGTGTAAGAGACTAATAGTCATAATGCTGTATCTATCAGCCTGCTATATTGCTGTTTATCAATTTCTATGTCAAAGCAAATGTGAGCTTTTAAAACCACATTCAGTGGGAATTTTTAAAGCATAAATAGTCTTTCTCACTTCTTTATGGGATGACATTGTTTTTCTAAAATGAACAGTCCAAGAAAACAGTGGTTGATGATGGAGCACTGCAGCAACTTTTACCTCTCCAGAGATGTTATCAGAAAGGGAAGAAAATTCACCAGTTTTGCTTTAGTGGCAGAAGCCAGTGAAGAGATGGCAAGGAAGGCAGGCAGCTCCCTCCACCCACACAGGCAGTATCCCTGCAGCCCGGAGCCCACACGGTCAGGGAACAAAACCTACAGTTGCTGTTCTCCGGACTAGGACTTTATGTGGATGTCTCAGTGTAGTCGTGATTTTCAGCTACCCATTCATTGGGTATCAAAATGTTGAGCCCAGGAGCTCACTGCTGAAACATAGTGGGGAACCCTTCATGTTTCTCTTTCAGGTAAATTGGATGATGTAGATTAACAAAATGAATGGTCCCATCCTTTTCTCCATCTCAGCTGTGCCATCTGTAGGAATTATTCTTAAATGTCTGTCTCTGGATTAAAACTGGATTTTTTTTTTTTTTTTCTTATTTATGTGGTTTGAGAAGACTTAGTCTTTTTCATGTTTTAAAAGGCTGGAGGTAATAAATTTTCTGGAGTTATGACTAGCTAATATGATATGTCGATTACTAATTACCAAGTAGCTAGGATACTGCCTCCCTTGGAAAGAAAGGACACATTAAGTAGGAGAAGTCTTTATGTTTTGGTCACTTACATGTCTTTAATAATTATTTTAATGATCTTGAATCTTTCAGTATCTCTTGTTTGCTACCTGTTCACAAGGTGAAATACAGCTTCATTTAACTGGTACAGAATGTCCCTTTTTCCTCATGAAAAAAGACTCCTTTATGTGTGAATACAGGCTTTTCTGAAGGTGTTAATGAACCTGTGGCAGGGCTGAACCAGCAGCAGTAGATGTCAAGTTGCAACGGTTATTTTGTCTCATTTTTTGACAGATGCATCCTCTCAAATTAAAAGTTAAAAATAACTGATTTTGTTATTTAACTAACACTGATTTCAGTGATTGTATTCCTCTGCATGTAGCATTTTCCCCTTTTCCTCCACCAGCTGAATTCCCTTCAGATGATGTTTCTTTAGGATAAATAAGTCACTGTGACTGGTGAGAGCCTGTTTTTTTGTTGTTTTTTTTTTTTTTCACTCAGAAAACTTTGCTTCTTTCTCACTCTGTGTTTATTTTTCTATTTCTGCTTTCAAGCACTGAAACAATGTTAATTTTTCTGGATAACAGGTATCCCCCTCAAAACCATACTTTTTAAAAAAAATCACCATCATCCCAGTGACATAAACACCATGGAAGTATTGATTCTGGAAAAGAAAGACATTTTTTCACCGATAGGCAAATCGATGATGGGACATTGCATCAGCTTGCCCAGCGGTTCCAGAGGAGTTCTGTTCCTGATTCAAACTACAGCTGAGAAATAGCACTAGTATTTTGTGACATGCACTCCTGCATTCTGGAGGCCATCTCTAAGCAAGTAGAGGAAGGTTATCGGAAATAGTCAACATGGATTCACTAAGGGGAAATCATGCTTGACCAATCTGATAGCCTTCTATGATGGTATGACTGGCTGGGTGGATGAGGGAAAAACAGTGGGTGATGTCTACCTTGACTTCAGCAAGGCTTTTGACACTATCTCCCACAGCATCCTCATAGGTAAGCTTAGGAAGTGTGGGTTAGATGAGGGGACAGTGAGATGGGTGAAGAACTGGCTTGATGACAGATCTTAGTTTTAATCAGCAGTGAAGAGTCTAGTTGGAGGCCTGTGGTTAGTGGTGTTTCCCAAGGGTCAGTACTTGGTCCAGTCCTATTCAGTATATTCATCATTGACTTGGATGAAGGGACTGAGTGTACGCTCAGCAAGTTTGCTGATGACACTAAACTGGGAGGAATGGCTGATACACCGGAAGGCTGTGCTGCCATTCAGTGAGATCTGGATAGGCTGGAGAGTTGGGCTCAGAGGAACCTGATAAGGTTCAATAAGGGCAAGTGTAGGGCCCTGCACCTGGGGAGGAATAACCCCAGGCACCAATACAGGTTGGGGGTTGACCTGCTGGAAAGAAGCCCTACAGAGAAGGACCTGGAAGTATGGCTGGACGACCAGTTGGACATGAGCCAACAATGTGCCCTTGTGGCCAAGAAAACCAATGGTATCCTGATGTCCATTAAGAAGAGTGTGACCAGCAGGTTGAGGGAGGTGGTCCTACCCCTCTACTCTGCCCTAGTGAAGCCATATCTGGAGTATTGTGTCCAGTTCTGGGCTCCCCAGTTCAAGAGAGATAGGGAACTTCTGGAGAGAGTCCAGCAGAGGGCCACAAAAATGATTAAGTGGCTGGAGCATCTTTCTTACAAGGAAAGACTGAGAAAGGTGGGTCTGTTTAGCCTAGAAAAGAGAGGAGGACCTTATTAATGTTTATAAATATCTAAAGGACAGGTTGCAAAAAGATGAGGGAAGACTCTTTTCAGTGGTGACCAGTGATAGGACAAGGGGCAATGGGTACAAGCTGGAACACAAGAGGTTCTGCTTAAACATGAGGAAAAACTTCTGTGCTGTGAGGGTGACAGGGCACTGTAACAGGCTCCCCAGAGTTGTGGAGTCTCCTTCTCTGGAGATATTTAAAACCTACCTGCATGCAGTTCTGTGCAACTTGCTCTAGGTGAACCTGCTTTGGCAGGGGGGTTTGACTAGATGACCTCCAGAGGTCCCTTTCAACCCCTACCATTCTGTCAAAGGTACCTCAAGTTGCTGCCAGAGTGGTGGATGAACAAGCCCCATATGCTATAATTTTTACTCTCCTGCTTTTGTAGATAGTCTTTTGTGTCCAGTGACAAAAAATCTAGTAATCATCACTAAATCTAGTGATCTAGTTGAAAGTGTCCCTGCTCATTACAAGGGCTGTAGGGGCAGTGATGGGAATTGGACTGGATGACCTTTAAAGGTACCTTCCAACAGAAACTATTCTATAATTCTGTGATTCTATGAGATGTCAGGCATTTCAACATTTGTTAAAATAGTGACCTTTAAGAGACAGCCAAACCAGTTAATAGTTTGTGGTAATAAATATCTGTTAGTGCCCAACAGAACGTTATTTTTATAAAATTAAGATAAAGAACATCAGCGGAATCTGTATTTGTCCAGCTGATTAAACAAACAAACAACAAACAAAAACCCAAAAATCTGCCCCCCAATATTCTTCCTTTAGACAAACAATGTGTAACTCATTGCTTCTTCCACAATTTGATTCAAGGAATCCAATTCTTGGTACCCCAGAAGCCCACTGCCATGACCTGGCCTGGGAGAAAAGAGGTGGGAAGGAGATAACTGTACAACACATTACAGGAATGGTGGAAAGACTGTACTGATATCCCAGACCCTCCTTAAGTGACTGTACGTTGAGGAAGGGCATAACAGTGTGGGTTAACAAAACAGTGGGTCATTGGACAAAGCATTTAGAGCTTTTAAGCTGTTGTAACTTATTTCAGGGACTCGAGACAACAGGCGGGAAAAACAACATACAAAAAAAGGATGTATTAGACCATCCCTTTATCAAATCCTTTCCTTCTCTATAGTGAAAATTTTATAGAAAAATCTAAAAATCCAGTTAGGAAGCATTTAAATGGATTTTTGCTACCTTGGCACCTTTAGAAATCCTTATGCAACAAAAAGTCCAGAATTTCAGGAATGCAACTAAATACAGGAGACTTTTTCTTGAATATATTTAAGATTATTTTCTTCCTTAAGTTTAAAGTTTATTGGTTTTTGAAAATACAGTTTCTCATTAAGTTGTCCTCTTTTTATAGTTTTTATTCCTTTTCTCAAAACATGATGATTTTTAAAATACGTGAATAGATATTTTTCTAAACTATTATTAACCTACTACTTTTGAATAACTCAATTATATATATTTCTTTCATTCTATAATGTTTATGCTTCTGAAACTTTTTTTGAGGGAGATTACAGGGAAATCAAATTCAGAATTTCTTTAGGTACTGCTATGTCCATTTTACAGTTAGGAAAGTTGATATGTTCATATATACATATATGTATATATGACATGACATATATAACAAGTAATATGTTCAAGATCTAAGAAGAACAGAGAACACAACCTACTGAGTGTTTTTTGCACATGTCCAACACCAGACTTGATTACCATTGACAGCAATTATAGCTTAATTAAATAAATGAGGAAGAAGAAGATTATTGATTAACAGGGGAAAAATCAATTTTTTTTTTTCAGTCAACTTGGCATTTTAAGAAGTCAATGCAAAGCAGAAACAATGAATGACTGCACAGAAGACACACAGCCAATTCTGCACCTCTCCTAAGTGAGGTTTTAAAAGAAAAAACACAATTTGAAATGTTATGGGTAACGTTATGCGAATTGCCTTATTGGCAGAAGAAACTTTGACTTTCAGAAATTATTAATAATTTTTTGTATCTACAAAACCAGATGCTAAGATCAGTAGTAAAAGCAAATCAGTATAAGAATAAGAAATAACCTGAGCATCTCAAGCACTATCATGTTTATAGATAGCAGTTAACTAGAATATTGGGATCTGATCCAAAGAGTCTGTAGTGAAAATAATTTATCATTCAAATAAAATACATTTTTACCTTATTAAGCATTTTCTAATTGTTTTCAAAGAGTATATTGGGGTTTCCTCAGCTACTCTAACTACTGTCCCATTCCAGCTTTTTCAGAAATCCAGTTCATAAAGGCACAGCAATAGTCAAGGACTTTAGAAATTATTTCCAATATAAATAGTATTTCTCTGTGTAATGTTTAGTAAATTTTGATTTTGTAGTAATACGATATATACAAGTAGAGACCTCTTTAAAAAATAGTGGACTTGGGTTTGCACAGATGTAGACGAGATTATTCTGATGTTATAAAATGTACTATTATAAAATGTAGAATCCTTGTCATTTTAAAATAGTCATATATATAGAGCATAATATATACTTGTACACTGTAGAGAGTGCAGCTGCTGTTAATGTGTTACAAAACTGTCCAGTCTCTGATGAATACTGAACTATTCTCCACCAGTCAGACTGCATGTTTACACTACTCAATACATCTGGCTGACTTTAATTGCATTAACTTTGCTGCACCAGAGGTGGCATAACTTTCATGCGAGCTAATTAGATTTGCTCAATTTAAACAGACACATTAATGCAGCTCAGCAAGGCTCAATTAAATCTGTTTTCAAAGGAAAGGCACAATGTGAAGGATTATGGGTAATGTTATGCAAATTGCCATATTGGCAGAGAAGTTGAGTGAGTTGTTCACAATGCCTATTGGCATGAAGTAAGTTTCTCCAGTTAGACTGTGAAGTCTAAAACAGCAAGACGTGTTCTACATCCTCTTTCTTGGGGCTCTGCAAAATGGTGCATCTGCCTTCCCAAGCAAAGGAAGTGATTTATGAGTTTGTTTAGAAAACCGATGTCTTAAGATTTCATCCCAACCTTTGTGCCCACTGATTTTTATTTTTTATGTTGTCCCTTACTGAGGTAACAGCAGAACCTAATAATAATACATCTCCATAATGGGATTTCAGAACAATTGTATGTTCCTGGTGTTTCAAACTTATTACACTTAACATCAGTCTTACCTTTTGCTAATGCTCAAGCATAACTATTACTCATTTTTTTCGGTTATGTATTGTGACCCAAAACACTAGCCTTGCAAGTTTACTTCTGAGAAGTGAATCTTGCTGACAGAGACACACATTTTCTTGGTTTCATTCAGTGTTTAAAGCAACAATATATGTATTACAATATATACATATATATAGTCCATCCAATAGTGATATTACAACACAGAAATTCAAGTCTGCCTGTCTTTGTTATGGCCCAGAAGAAACAGATGGATTTTTCTTCAGGAACAATGGAGTTGTCACACTGCAGGCCATATCTAGTGGAAATCAAAGGTAAGCACTTTTCAGTGTAACCAGGATGTCATCAACCTGCCTTTAGAATCACTTTTCATTTTGGCACCTTAAAGATTCTTTCTGCTCTCAAAATCAGGATAACAAGGGACTCTTTACAGGAGCACAAGCAAGATAACTCTGCCTTCCTTAATGCTACATTTGGTTCTTCAAAATAAGGCCAACTTATAGAAAAATAGTGTAAGATTGACCATGTATATTGGAGTTATTTTTTTGCAGAGAAGCCAAAGTCTCCAAGCACTTGGATCTCCTCTATTTAACAGGATAAAGCTTCATTAATACCTGCATGAGTTACATGCACTTCTCCCAATGGGAGGATGAGCTGATTAGGCCATTTGATTGCATTGTTCCAAACAAAACATTGCTGGAAGATATTGCAATTAATGGCATCACAGTAAAAATAACCCTTTTATTTTAATGTAGTGATGTTTCTGGTTGGATACATAAAAGGCACACCACATGTTTCTTCAAGCAATCTCAAAGGTATGTTATGGACTTCTTTAGTGGTTTGTGTTGTTCTGCTGAGACTTCCACGGGGACGTTGATTGGCAAAAGCAGTCTCCAGAACAGGATCTTCAGAATTTCATAGCAAATATGAAAACTTTTGATCTCTAGTGTCCGTGGTGTGCCTGTTAGTGAACAACATATGCTATTCACTAGTTTGTGTGAGGATTTGTCACTCCATCCACCCTCTTTTTCTGACCCTATATAGAAATCCCTTTTTTACAAAGGAAAAGATAGTAGAATAGTTAAGATTTTCCTGCCTTTTGTGCGGCTTTGCAGAGGCTTTAAGAGGAGGGAGAATATCCTCTACTCATCAGAGAATAGAGTTCATGAGGCTGAAATAAAATATTTGTGTAAATAAAGGATGCGGCTTAGTGTCTAAAATCAGAACATTATTAGACGTAGCAGCCAAGTATTTGATCTCATTGTCTCATATTTTAAATACTTATGCACCATCAAGCCTTTTTAGCAGAGTAGTAATCACAGTAAATTTGAAATACAGTAACACCAAGAAGCTCTCGAATAAGTGAAAATCAGCAACTTTTTTAAACAACATGTGGAAGTTACAGCCATATTGGTGTCAGGCAAACCAATGTGAAACAGATCACTCTATGATTAGCCAAATGAGGTTGTGGAGTCTCCTTCTCCGGAGGCATTCAAAACCCGCCTGGACGCCTCTCTATGTGATCTCATTTAGGTTCCTGCTCCGGCAGGGGGATTGGACTAGATGATCTTTTGAGGTCCCTTCCAAACCCTAACATTCTGTGATTCTGTGACAGTTAAATTCAACACATTAATTACAAATAAGAAAGAAAATACATTTGCCCTGGCCTTTAGCAGATTCTGTGTTCCCACAACATATCCAGTTTGGCTTTGACTTTAGTTGGAAGCCCTTATTTTCCATTTGTATTCTCACAACTCATATGTTTAATTCTCAAACTGCATATTTTGCAGAAATAAATGTTTTAAACAGAAATACAGTATTCTTCACAGGCTTTTGGTCAGAATCTCTAAAACTCATTCCCTCAACTGGATCCATATTCAGAAACCAGATGTCTGGTAGAGGCTGTGTCACTGTTTTGTAGTTGTGTCCTCTCTAGCAGCTCTCTAATTATAAAGCTTCAGTCTATAATGTTTTCAGAACTTTTGCTGTGTACCATTCAGCTTGGGATGTTTGCCCTAAGTAATTAAAAAAGTCTCGGAAAAAGTAGAATACACCCTTTATACAATCCTTCCAACTTGTTAAAAACTGTGATGGCCTCATCTTGCTTTTGGTGGTTCTTCGAAATTCCTATTACAAAACAATTTAAATTTACTGCAATTATCATAATATTGTATGGATTTGAATTAAACAATGAAAGTTGTTTTAGCTTTCCTTTCCCAGTTTGGTGATTTATCTAGTGACTTCATCTTCTAAACTATCATTAGAATATGAAGGCAAACTTATACTGGGACAACACATAAATTTGAAGCAGTCTTTTGGTATTGTAGATTCCAGTGCTCAGGTTCCAGATATAATAGGTACTGCTGAAGTGTCAATGTCTTCCAAACAGTGTGTTCTCTGGAAGCCTAAAAGTTAGTTTGAGGGAAATGTAATTAAAACTTAATAAAGATGGGAAAAAGTAAGAAGCTCAGGAATCTTCTGTGCTCATGTTGTCTGCATTGAATACCACTCCTGAATTTTGGTCTGTTCAATAGAAAAGGTTTAAATTTGTTCCAATTTATTTTCTCTTTCTGCATAAAATGTCATGTTTAGTCATGAAAGAATAGTCTTTCACAAGACTTCAACAGAAAGCGCGTGAAACCCAAATTTAGAAGGTGAGTTTTCTTATGCTTTTGACTAGAGCGATCCTGGAATAATTTCAAGGAGACCAGTTGAGATAAATGAAGTTTAATTGCATTTCATCCTCTTAATTCTAAACTTGACAACATTTAAACTATATACTTTTTGAACAAAACATGACCTTTAACCAAAGTAGTCCCAGCTGGAACCATTATAATTATAATGCTTATTTATTAATATGACTGATGATGCATAAAAATACACTTGCAGTTATAGAAAAGTCAATTAGTGCAACACCCTAGAGGACACAATCTAAATGGATAAAATTCAATAATAATGATAATTACTTTCAAAATTAGATTATGAAGATAACGTGGTGTCTCCATGTTTAAAGGCTCAGTGTAACTTGCTTTGATGCCAATGATTACGTGATTGACCCTTCATGTTCCAGGAAGTATTTTCCACTTTGAGTTTATGTCTTCTCTCTTTTAAGGGTAAAAAGAGGATGAAAGGGTTTGAGATGAACAACTGTTCAAAACAGCTAAACACTTTTGGGTCAAGGAAACTTTAGAATTTGTGCCTCTTGAAATTTCTTTTTTAACTAATGTATTTTAAAGAGGATTATTTAAAAGTTTTATCTTGCACCAGAACCATAAATACTGTCTTTTCTCTGATTCTGTGAAAGAAGATGACCCTGGAATACTATTTACCTAATCAATGATTCAACTGCAATATGTCTTTCTTTCCCATTGTTTGGAGAGAAAGTTCTGAGAAGATCCTCCACATATTTTGTCTGCTGCTTTTCAAGTCCCTAAAATCTTCAGGTGTCTGTGGATTTTTTCCTGGTGTCATATCACTGATGCCTATTTTTTTTACTCTCCAATATTCCTACATAGCATAGAAATTAGCCTTTTATGTAATGATGACATTTCTTTTTTTGATCTTAGATTGCAAAGCATTGGCCTGCTTTTCTGATACCAACTTTTCTTTTCAACTTATAAAGAAGGTCAAGAACTTACTTGATACGCTAGTACTCGTACATGGAAAAGATATGTAAGGAGAAGTTTTTCAGTATGACAGGCAAAGGCATAACAAGATTCAATGACTTGATTAAATAAGACACAATTTCCAAGCAGAAAGTGCAATTAGAAACAGCCTTCCTACGGGAGTTGAAAATTCTCTTTTCAAAATGAGATGAAATATATTTCAAGTTCTGGCCCTAATTCTATTTCTGAGTGTTTCCCACTTGGGGTATATTACCCGGGGTAATTACCTTTAGGAACTATACCTCTGTGAAGCCACTTGAAAATATGTTTTGCTGCTATCCCATTACTATTATATATTGTTGGTGTATTGTTTACAGTATAAAATTCAAACTCTGTAAATGAAGGTATAACATCATGTTTATGCTTAGCCTTTCTATACATTTATTATCAAAGTATTTTTAAAAATCCAAAGAAATAAGTGAAAATCCAGAGAAATAAAAGAAATCCTTGATTTCTCCTGTAATCAAAGATTCCAGTGGAATAGACTGATTGTTTTCTACTCTTTTAGAAGCCATGCTGTTTTTTCTCTATCACATTGAGATTATTACAGTGTTTTAAAAAAATGTTGTAAGGTTATATTTTAAATTTAATTTCTACAACCTAATGTATGAAATTTCACTGACCAGGTAGATATAGGTTTGTTGGTGTTGACTACAGTTGGAGTCATATAAGCCATCCAGAACAAGAAAAATTAAATATTGTTCTTTTTTGTGTTTGTACTACTGTTACAGCCATGATGATTTAAATATTGTGCCTAATAGGAAGGTATTTGAATTGGTTACCACGTGACATGAAATCAAAAGAAGCCAGACTGAACAGTGACAATAATTAAAATATTTATCTATCTATCTATTTATTTATTTACTTATTTATTTATTATCTGTTGGTGGAACTCTGAGCCTGAAAGTCTGTCTGGTTTTCTAACAGTATCAATCAATTAACAAGGTATTTCATCTCCTACAAAATTTTCCTCTGTGAAAAAGAATTAAAAGAGTAAGGGAGAAGAGTATGAGACTGTTCCTTATTCAATTTCTTTTTTATCTATGTGTAAAGATGGTATGGCTGGCCACCTTTAGAGACATGAGCTAAATACACCTTCACTTGCATAGTGCCTTCCTTTTCAAAGTATTTATTATGAAACATTTTGCTTCCAGGAGCACATCTTGAGTTGATGTGTATTTGCATTGGCCTTTTCTGGATTAACTGCTGCAAGCCTGCCCCTAAAATCTGTTGGGATCAATAAGACATATGTTACATATCTCTTCAACAAATGTAGAAATTCTCTGGAAGCTAATTTAAGAAATTATGAATATGGGAAATTTTATCTACTACGCTGGTTAAAAAAAGATGTAAATTATCATGTAGATGTAGTATTTGTAAAAAGTGAATGTGATTTGGGAACTCACATATACTATGATCCTACATGTAATTATTGAAAACAACTGATTTTGTTAATTGAAAGCAGTGTTCTGAGTGCAGGTGTGTTCCAACTGCACATATGCAAACAATTTCCAGGTTTAGAAGAGTTTAAACCCAATTACCAAGAACAGTTAAATTTCCAAGATTCTACAGAAAAATAGTAAATATCACAGCAGAGAGAAGCATTCTCTAAGGCATCATTGTCATGATTCACATTACTTGCCTTTAGAGACAACAGTTGTGCAAATGCCAACATACAATGAATCTCAAATGTTAAATATACGCTTGAGAGTTCCTAAAGACTATGCTAATAGTTCTAAGACAATTTGCTATATATATGATTATATAAAGAAATTCTCATTTGCACAGATTCATTCCTTGATAAATGAATTAAACCAGTTATCCATTATGCTATTGGAGAAATTTTTGTTTAATATTAATTGTGATTTTTATATTAATAACATAGCAAATGTCTCCTGGCCTCTATATGACCTAACTATTTTATAAAAACTATTTTAGAAAAGAGCATAAATTGTAAAGTAATACAGTTCCAGTAAATTGGATGCCATGAAATTATTGTAATAAGCTATGGTATAAAATCTTATAATTTTTAAATCAGTTGCATAAAAGTAAGTTCTGCCCTAGAAGTTTTACTGTTCTTTTTGCAAGCAGAGGTTTTACAAATATTTAAGTGACAAATGGCCACAATTTTAAGGCCAGGTGATGGAGAATTTATTTTATGCTGGATGCTATTTATTCTTGTGAGCAGCTCTGTAGAAATTAAAAGGTCCAGCCACAGAAGGAAGTTCATAAAGATAAGGACCAGATCTAACAATATAATTGCTTGAATACAGCACAGCTTTGTGTAACCTAGTGCAGTTTACACTAGAATTTCAATACTGAAATACTGAAACAAGGGACTGATCTCAGTTCTGAAAGAGGTCAAAACTGAGACAGAGTTGTGTGATTCTGGCATTTTGCTGGCAGATTTTTCACTCTTGCGTTCCTCCATTTCCGTTTACTTTTTGTGTTCCCCTTATTTTTTAATTTTAATTTGCAAGCTGTCAAAGAGAGTGAGCTCTGTTACTTGGATTTTTATGTTTGTTACAAATTCAAACTATGGCATTTCAAATGGTAAGTGGCAACTTAGTCTCCTAGGAATCACAGGTAGATATATATATTTATGTGGAGCAGAATACAGTTGCAAACATGATTTCTGTAGGTCATTGTTAATAACAGGATCAAACAGATAATCTGTCATATGTGGCAGTGATACCAGTCCATTATATGTTAGTATTCAAAATTTCAATTTACTTTCCAAAGCAACCAACATAAATTGGGCATAACTTAATTTCTTCTTTGACTTTATTACTCTTCTTCCATTGTAGCTGTCAATCTTCACCTCTTTCCCATGTCTCAACTGGTAACACGTGAAAAAAAAAAAAGATAGATTTTGTGGTGGCTATTAGCTACATATATTCCTCTTGCAGCCCTTTACATTTTTTACTTTAGTTCACTAGCTCTCTAAGCAGATGTTTTCACTGGGCAGTAGAAAACAGAGTAATACTTGCTAAACTGTTTTTTGAGTGAGCAGGACTGTGGTGGGTTGACCCTGGCTAGAGGCCAGATGCCCACCAAAGCCCACTCTATCATCCCCCCTCCTCAGTTGGACAGGGGGGAAAATAAGATGGAATACGAAAAAACCAAACTTGTGGGTTGAGACTAAGGCAGTTTAATAGAAGCAAAGCAAAGCTGCCAGCGCAGAAGCAAAAGAACAAAATATTTATTCTCTACTTCCCATCAGCAGGCGATGTTTAGGCACTTCCCAGGAAGCAGGGCACGTTGCGGTTCCCAGAGGACAAATGGAAGTAGCGAATGCCCTCCCCTTCCCCCTCCGTTCTCCTTGCTTTTATTTCTGAGCAGACGTCATATGGTATGGAATATCCCTTTAGTCAGTCTGGGTCAGCTGTCCTGGCTGTGTCCCCTCCCAAGACCTTCCCCACCTCCAGCCTACCGGGTGGGGGGGGAAATGTTGTTGGAGAGCCATCCTTGGTGCTGTGCTAGCACTGCTCACCAGTAACCAAAACACTGGTTTGTTATCAACACCCCTCCAGCCACCAATACAAAACACAACATTCTGAGGGCTGCCACGGGGAAAATCAACTGCAGCCCAGCCAGACCCAATACAAGGACTATCTCAGATCCTGCAAGTAATCCAATCACAGTAGCAGGAATTGTCTTACCATAGCTCCTGACATCTTTTCCCTTTCCAGTTCTGGAGGTACGCTGGCCAAAAATTTCTCCAAGTCCTCTGTGTTGTGTAGATACATTCCCCGAATCAGACATGTGTTGTGTTGTATTGTATGATATAGTCGTGCCCTTCTTTCCAAGTACTTGAGTTTTTAATCTGCCAGCCAATTATCTGCAGTTTTCCTTGACAGGGAACATTGCTCCTTTATTTTGTAACTTACACTGACGAGAAGATCATATCTCCAAAAACAAAGGAATATGCTCCATCTGAGGGCTGCAGAAGCAGAGCAAAGCATTATTTGAAGCTTTCACTTACATGAGTAAGAGATCACAGTGTCCAACTAATGAGACCCAGTCCCTTTTATAGCAGAGAGCTGAGACCATCATTCCTGAGCTTCCAAGATCTCTGACTAACAAATAGATGTGGGACCACAACACAGCAGTGCCAGCAGCTCATCCCTATAATGCCCACTGACTTTATCAGTGACCGTAAAGGTGATATCAATATTCCAACATGACTGGTAATGTCTGGGGGAGGAAACTGGAGCATCAAGGCATGAAATGAATATTTTTCCATTTGGTAGTGGAAGTAATAATGCCCTTCAGCTGATAAGGATCTTCACTGAGGACTGCAACACAGGCAGGGCATACTTCCTGCCCCAGTGTGCTGCAGTGCTAGGCTTGGTGCTGGCATGTGTGTGCTTTGCATTGAAGGCAGAAGTTAAATAAGACTGAGGTTTTAGTGGGTGTTATAAGCTTCTCTTGGGAAGGTGCTCCATTATCCCTAAGTGCCATTCCTGCCCGTTACTGTGCTTTCTCTAGAAAAAAAACCCCAAACATATGCATGCATACACATGTGTGCACACACAAATACATGCACTTGGAGAGATGCAGTAAGCAAGAAAAGTTACCAACAAAGCCCATTGATGTATGCATTTTCATTACCCATACTTTTAAAACATAAGCACAGAACTTTTTAATTTTTTTCCCTCCATAGCTCAGGCCTCATTCAGCTCACAGTTCAGACAGAACTGGTAATAGTTTAAATTGATCAGTAAGTTCAATGAATGGACAGATGCAAATGCATGAGCACAGACACAGGCACAAATATTTCTTGAAAAGTTGGGCTAAAATGGTTTAATGGTTATAGTGATTCACTGCTACTTTGTAAAATTGAATTGTACTTCTGCATTTCAAAGAAATAATGAGAAGGTTACATTAACTGAAATTCTCACTACTTATTCTTTGGTTTCTGGCTACCCAAATCTGATTTTGATGCTCAGAAGAATTTAGGTCAAGCTTTGCAAATCAAGTCAATATGACCTCTGCTTATATATAAATATTCAACTTTACTCTTCAATATAGTCTACAATTTTGCCTCTATTCTATTTCCTTTTATTTTGGTTTCCAGTTCACAAAATGAGCTGAATGGTATCACCTTCTCCCTCCTCAGAGATATATAGTAAAGAAAAATATATTGCATACAAAGGGAAACAAATAAATAGGGATAAATATCCACTTCTTACCGACAAATACCCAAACAAGTTTAAAATATCCACTTCATGTAAAAACTGGATATTTTGAGGAGGGGGAAAAAAGTTATTATTCCAAACAAGCCACATTTTAAATTTTTTGTTCTAGGAAAGAAAAACATAAAAAGAAACAAAATTTCTTTCTTTTAGCAGTAGCCAATGTGCTTCATGGAATGTCTCCAAAATATACCAGATGCTGGTATCCTACGAATGACAGGCTGTAGTCCAGTGGTTTCTTTTATGAGAACCCATACAGGCTGTTGGACAGCCAATGCTTGCAAGCTGGGAAACAGATGACTTGGGATGGGGACCTGAAGCTCTGAAGTGCTCTGCTCCATGGTGGGAAGCCTACAAGAGAGAAGAAGGCAGAATAGAATCTTAGAATAGTTTTTGTTGGAAAATACATTTAAGATCATCTATTCTAATCATAAAACTAACACTACCAAGTCCACCACTAAACCACATCCCTAAACATCACATCCACACGTCTTGTAAATACCTCTAGGGATGGGGACTTACATAACCAATTCCCCGGGCAGCCTGTTCCAATGCTTGATAACCCTTTCAGTGAAGAATTTTTTCCTAATATCCAACTTAAACCTCCCCTGGCACAACTTGAGGCCATTTCCTCTTGTCCTATCACTTCTTACATGGGAGAAGAGACTGACACCTACCTTGCTACAGCCTCCTTTCAAGTACTTGTAGAGCAATGAGGCCTCCCCTGAATCTCCTTTTCTCCACACTAAATAACCTCAGTTCCCTCAGCTGCTCCTCTTAAGATTTGTTCTCTAGACCCTTCACCAGCTTCACTGCCCTTCTTTGGACAGGCTCCAGCATTTCAATGTCTTTCTTGTAGTGAGTGGCCCAAAACTGAACACAGCACTTGAGGTGTAGCCTCATCAGTGCCAAGTACAGGGGGACAATCACTTCCCTAGTCCCATTGGACACACTATTTGTGATACAAGCCAGGATGCTGTTGGCCTTCTTGGCCACCTGGACACACTGCCAACTCATATTCAGCTGCCTATTGACCAATGCAAGTACAGGGGGACAATCACTTCCCTAGTCCCATTGGACACACTATTTGTGATACAAGCCAGGATGCTGTTGGCCTTCTTGGCCACCTGGACACACTGCCAACTCATATTCAGCTGCCTATTGACCAATGCTCCCAGGTCCTTTTCCACCAGGCAGCTTTCCAGCCACTCGTCCCCAAACCTCTAGTATTGCATGGGGTGGTTGTGACACAATTGCAGGACCTGGCACTGAGCCTTGTTGAACCTCATACAATTGGCCTTGGCCCATTGATCCAACCTGTCCAGATCCCTCTGTAGAGCTTCCCTATCCTCAAGCAGATCAATGCTCCCACCCAACATGGTGTCACCTGCAAACTTACTGAGAGTGCACTCAATCCCCTTGTCCAGATCATTTATAAAGGTATTAAACAGAACTGACTGCAATACTGAGCCCTGGAGAACACCATTTGGGACTGGCCACCAACTGGATTTAATTCCATTCACCACAACTCTTTTGGCCTGGCCATCTAGTCAATTTTCCACCCTGTGAAGAGTATACTTGTCCAAGCCATGAGCAGACAGTTTCTCCAGGATATTGCTATGGTAAACAGTGTCAAATGTTTTAATAAAGTCTCAGTAGACAACACCCACAGCCTTTCCCTCATCCACTATGTGGGTCACCTTGATTACCTGGTTGTCCTATACATGACATGTGATGGCACTCAAGATGATCTGCTCCATAACCTTCCTTGGCACTGAGATCAGACTGATAGGTCTGTAGTTCCTTGGATCCTCCTTCTGGCCCTTCTTGTAGATGAGTGTCATGTTTGCTAGCCTCCAGTCAACTGGAACCCCCCGACTTGCCAGGACTGCTGATAAATGATGGAAAGTGCCTTGGTGAGCACTTCCACCAGCTCCCTCAGTACCCTTGGGTGGATCCCATCTGACCCCATAGACTTATGTACATCCAAGTGGTGTAGCAGACTGCTAACCATTTCCCCTTGGATTATGGGGGCTTCATTGTGCTCCCTGTCCCTGTCTTCCAGCTCAGAGGGCTGGGTACCTGGAAAATAATTGGTTTTACCATTAAAGACTGAGGCAGAGAAGTCATTAAATACCTCAACCTTTTCCTTATCCTTTGTCACTATGCTTTCCTTCTTGGGAAATGCCCAGCTCTCCTGGAGTCCTTTGCCTTCAGGACTGCCTTCCAAGGGATTCTGTCAACCAGTCTCCTAAACAGATCAAAGTCTGCCTTCTGTAAGTCCAAGGCAGCCATTCTGCTCACTCCCCTCCTTCTCCAAGAACTGAAAACCCTTAGCATTTCATGATCACTATGCCCAAGATGGCCTCCAACCATCACATTACACACAAGTCCTTCTCTTTCCACAAAAAAACAGGTCCAGCAGGATGCCTTCCCTAGTTGGCTCACTCATCACCTGTGTGAGGAAGTTATCTTCCATACACTCCAGGAACTTCCTAGACTGATTTCTCTCTGCTGTATTGTATTTCATGCAGACATCTAGTAAGTTGAAGTCCCCCACAAGAATAAGGGCTATCACGATACTTTTCTCAGTTGCTTATAGAATATTTGACTATAATATATAGATGTAGACTTTTAAACAGGATCAAAGAGTACTTCAGTTCTTAGAGCTGTACACTGGTTCAAGCATTCACACAGTGTGTGACACATCTGCGTGTTTGCACAACTTCTTCAGTTTTGATAGTAGGTTTTGAACTCTTCCCTCAGCTCCAAAACTCCTTTCCACTCATTCAAAGCTGATTGCCAGTCGCTGCAGCAAAGTATGTGCACTTTGTGATCTGGAGCTCTGGTGGGATGGAGTTACATCAGAAACACAGGTGGGGAGTCTGAGCTCCCCAACAGGAGGCAGGCAATCTACAGTTTTCTATCAGAAAGCTGTCTTCCATGCTGTTTCATCTGAAGAAACTACCATGTTTCTGTGAAAAATTAGTTTCTATCATTTATCTTTTTTTTTTCATGAAAACCAGTTTCATCAGAGAATTCAAGTTGAGTCTGTCCACATTTTGAGGTCTAAATCCAACTGAGTTAGATGTTATGGAGCTCTGAAATAAAACTGAAAATGAGGAAAAACTAACAGACCAAAAAAACTGATTATAAATTTATTAACCCTGCTGTTTTACCTATGAAGCTGTGAAGTGTTACTGAGCTACATCATCACTCTAGGAGGTGAGTTATTTCTTCTCTGTGGACCTCCCACTGTATGCTGTGCCCAGTTCAGGATTCAGGGCACACACCCCAATCCAGCCTGTGTTTAAACTTGTGCAGTGCTGGATTGGAGCCTTGGCTTTAAAACTGTTTTCCAGGATCTAGATCCTGTGAGTCTCATGAAGGGATTTGTAATGAGTTTTCCTTGCTGCATTGCTTCTTATGTATGAGTGACATTTCCTACCTACCCTTTATAGCACCCTGTTCTCATCTTCAATTGTACTTGCCTATTACTTTGAAAGTTGTGAAATGGCCAGCCATTTCCCTGTTGACCAGTTTTTCTGGGGAACACAGTCTGTACCTGGAAATTGAGTCTAGAGAATGAACATGTGGCCATACAAAAGAATGATAATTAACATTTAATTAGTGCTGAGAAGGTTTTCTACAAAAACTTATTGTCAACTTATGGTGGAGTAGTCACCTCCCTTCTCTGACTGCATAACTAGCAGCCTCTGGGCTTCCTAAGAAGTCTATTTGCCTGCAATCATTTGAAAAGCAGCATCTCAGCAAGTAGGATTTGTAGTCATATGCTGGCAGCAATTACCAAATATTTCTTGCTGATCAGGAGTGCCCAGAATGATTTTGCTTTGAACCTGTAACCTCTCTGAACACCCACAATCTCAACTGCAAACCCAGCTAAATATGGGTGAAGTTGGTACTTCAAAATGAGGCCCAGGTTTGGGTGACTCTGGGAGAGTCATCTGGGGTAGGAAGCTGATGAAGGCCCTGACAGAACCCTAATCCAAAGACTTCTGTTCAGGTCAGGCTTGAACCCTCTCCTGATTAACCATGTACAGCTGGTAACTTCAAAGTTGGGTAATGACAACTGTTTCCACTGACAATCAGTACACTGAAAGGAGAATAGCTTCATCCAAGCACACATATAGCAATCAGAAATGTCGCCAAGAATGTGGGAGACAAAATCAGTTTCCTGCTACCTTCTGTGGTGAGTACCTTCCTATCTGAAATTGTTTCATTTCGCATAAAACTATTTAGAATTCGGTAGGAATTAGGGGATGACTATTACCAACACCATACACCATTGTAGAAGATGACATTACCATTTCATGGCCAGCCTTGTCCATCATTACATTCTGGGTAAGACTCCATCCAGTAGCTATTTGCTAAGAAAACTCATTGCAGTGAGTTTCTGGAAGGAGGCAGGTGGAAGAATGACTTGGTAGTGTATTGGGTTTGCATGGCAAGGTT
>NW_010303042.1:4759-25310 GCF_000700745.2 Antrostomus carolinensis | reverse complement strand
GGGCTCCTGGGGCTGGGCATGGAGGCCTGAGGTGACCCCGTGTGGGAGGGCAGCTTGGCCCAGGCCGAGCCTGCGTGAGGCCGGCCGGGGAGGGCTCCGCTTTGTGCGGGAGGGGATGTGCTTTGGCTTAAAGCGACTCGAATATTAAACTGCCATCGCCACCACGTAGCTGTGCGGGCGGCGTGTCCGCTCCGAGGTTAGGTTTCGCTGAGTTAAAGCCCGCTTTCCTTTGGAAGTCACGCTGAGTTCTTCTCACAGTCAGCACCAGAACAACACTTAACTTGTTTGTTAAGCTGGGGAGTGCTTAAATGACCTACACCTGATGTGTGTGCCGTGCCAGTTGTGCTGCCTCCTTTGGTGTTACTTTGGAGCATTAATACTCGTTGTTATGTTTTTACAGTGTAGTCACGATAGTGAGGAAGACATGTTTGGTGACTATGACAGCTTTTATGGAAATGATTCTTTGTTGTCTCAAGTTGATGATATAGAGCACAAACACCTGCTGGATAAAAATACAGATATTAAAGCAGCTGATGGTGTCATACTTGAGAGTCTGCAGTCAGTAATTCAACAGAAAAACCAAGATAATTTTTCTAATTCAGAAAATATGGTTGTCCTTAAAGCTGATGAAGAGGATGCTTTCCACATGAATGAAAATGATGTGGTTGATAGCAATCAAGAACCGACTGAATCTGTTTTAGATGACTTGCCATCATCACAGCTTTTGTATTTTGAGAAAATGGATAAACTTTCCTCTGGTTCTAGAACGTCTCTAGCTTCAGAAAGGAGAAATAAATGCATGAATTCTTCCTCAGACAAAATCAGAAGTCCATCATCTCTTTGTCCTGATGCTGAACACAGGAACAGACCCACTGACTTTTCTTCAGACTCTAAGTGTGATTTATTTAAAACTGAGAGTCTTAAAGATCATCTGAAAAGTGCCATGACTGTAAATGCCAAAGCCCAGACTGTGCAGGTCTCTAAGACCAAGCAGCTTAAAGAAGCTGTTTTATCTGAAGAGATTTTTGTTGCTAGGAAAACTATTGAAACTTCTTCTGTTGATATAGGTCCTTTTTATGGATTACCTAGCAAAGTTAAAGATCTATTCAAACAATTTCGAGGGATTGAGACGCTTTATGGTAATGTAACTAATGGTTTGTTGTAGAAAAAAAATTGCTAGTGAAGTGTTGCCTGTTTTAGCCATTATCCTGTAAAAATATTTTAAGGTAATATTTAATATAAACCATGTTGGAAAGTGCTTGTTTTATTTTATTAAGTGATTATTTTGTGGGTTTTAGGTGCGTGGGAAAGGTTGATAGGGCTTATAGAATACTTTGGAAGGCCCAGTCTCTGAAAGCTTGTCACAGAATTGCCTGGATTGGAAAAGACCTTTAAGATCATCAAGTCCAATCATTAACCCAACAGTGACAAGTCCCCGACTAAACCATGTCCCTAAGCACTATGTCTCCATGACTTAAATGCCTTCAGGGCTGGGAACTCCCACCACTGCTGTTCCAAGTGCCTGAGAACCCTTTCAGTAAAGAAATTCTTCCTGCTATCCAGTCTAAACTTCCCTGGCACAACCTGAGGTCATGTCCTCTCATCCTGTCACTTGTTACTTGGGAGTAGAGACCTGCCGAGAGGGATATTCATGGACTCCACACACGATTCAATGTGAATTCTACTGGAGACCTTTATTATTGGTTACATGATCACTTATATACTCTTAAGCTGTTAACACACACACACACAAACAACTCTTCATTGGCTATAAGCTACTGTTCACACGCCTGGTTACAGTACTTGATTGGATAAATCCACCTGTTTATGAGGCATTCTTTTTACTGCTGACTAGTTACATAAGAAGTTTTCTTATCTTGTTTTTATTGCATTCTTTCTCATGAATCTGTTTTTCACCCAAAGTCAAGACAAGGCCGAAGCCACTTGCAGCTTCAGCTCTTAAAGCGCCAACAGAGACCAACACCCACCTCACTACAACCTCCTTTCAGGTGGTTGAAGAGAGAGGGAAGGTCTCCTCTCAGCCTCCTTTTCTCCAGACTGAACAACCTCAGTTCCCTTAGCTGCTCCTCATGAGACTTGTGCTCCATCTCCTTCACCAGCTTTGTTGCCCTTCTCTGGACACGCTCCAGCACCTCAATGTCCTTCTTGTAGTGAGGGGCCCAAAACTGAACACAGCACTCGAGGTGCAGCCTCACCAGTGAATTATTGGAAAAAAACTCCCAAACACTAGACTTAAATTATTTGATATGAAACAGGCATTTTGATATTGATTAACTTGCTCACGGGAGTTGCTAAGAATTCTTTTTTAATTTTTCAGAATGGCAGCATGATTGCTTGATGCTAGAATCTCTGCAGCAAAGAAAGAATTTAATATACTCATTGCCAACCAGTGGTGGAAAAACACTTGTAGCTGAAATAATAATTTTGCAAGAATTACTGTGCAGACAGAAAGATGTTCTGATGATTCTGCCGTATGTTGCCATTGTCCAAGAAAAGGTCTGGGTTTTTTCTGATACTACTTATCTTTTCTTATATGCTGTGTTACTTGGCTGGGTTTTTAGCACTAATTTTAGCAAACTCCATGATTTTCATAAGTATATGGTGGGAAGTGACTTTTCTCCTAAATGCTGCTCTGAGGGTCAGTTATTTAATAATAAACCAGACTTAAATTATGAGGGAAAGAAGCTGAGTTATAAAGTGTAATAGCTTTTTTCAGTGTTATGTATAGTTGTGCAATCTTAAATCTGTACTGCCCAACTTGCTGAAGAAGTGGTCTTGAAAGAAAAACGAATATTTCTTTATATAAGAGAAAAGTTAATTTTAGAGAACAGATCTAACCTGAGCTTGATAATATTTGTAAACACTTCAGCTTTGCAATTGGAAAGGGTCGTCATAGCTAATATATTTTCACTATGTCAAACAGTTGATGGTGGTGTGGGTTGGTTATATGCCTGTTGAGTTCTTGAGGCAGCTCTGAAATCCAAAATGAGCATCAGTTTGTTCTCTGATTGATTTTTTTTTTTTTAACAGGTT
Organism: Antrostomus carolinensis; assembly: GCF_000700745.2. Classification (NCBI taxonomy): domain Eukaryota; kingdom Metazoa; phylum Chordata; class Aves; order Caprimulgiformes; family Caprimulgidae; genus Antrostomus; species Antrostomus carolinensis. The sequence goes on along the minus strand of NW_010303042.1, from coordinate 22,256 downwards.
AGGGGCTTATCAAGTTTTGGGATAGAATTGGGTTTCCTGGTTGAAGAATATGCAGGAAGTAAAGGAAGATTTCCACCAATCAAGAGAAGAATAAAAAAGTCTCTTTATATTGCTACTATAGAAAAAGGACATGCTCTAGTGAATTCCTTAATTGAAACAGACAGAATTGATGACCTTGGTTTGGTTGTAGTAGATGAGGTAGGCTACAAGATTTACACAGCTTTATAATACGCATTTTTTAAGATCTGTGACATGCAATTGTTAGCAAAGAGCGCTTTTTTTGATTACTTGCTTTTTCTTTGAGTGTTTATCATTAAATTATTACTACTTAACTAAGTTTTTCCTGTATTGGTACATAATCCCATAATGTTGAAAGTTATTTTTCTTCCACTGAAGCATTAGTTGCTGTATCAGGACAATAGATTCTGTATTGAGAGATCTACATATTAGTGGTTGATATTGAATTACTTAGTAACTACTTGTCAATTAGACACCTCTAATGGATTAGAAAAAGCATAAATCATTTTAATCGTGTGGAATGTGTTTTATGAATCCTAGAATTGAACTTCTGAATGTGGAACTTTGTGTCTGGTATTAAAAATGACTAAATGAAACAAGAAAGAAAAATATTAAATAACATTTCACTGTGAGAACTGTTCCTTATTCTGCTTTTTAGTGTTGTGGATGAGTTGTGCTACTAAGGGTTGGTTGTGAGGTTGGGTCACATGTGTAACATCTAAGAGGGTTGCTTAATTCATGGAATGCTGTAGGCTGACTGACCCTACTTTAACACAGTAGCTTCAAAACAGAAAGCAGCTTAAGAATTAAGTTCTACTTTTTTCTGGTAGTAGCTGGCTGCTAGAAATTTTTTTATATTAACTTCCACTCTGTGTTACTTAAAACATGGTTTGTTTAGAATTGCTTTAGGTTGGTGAATACAAAGATCTCTGACTGTTTGCTGTCAGGACTTAACTGTTTCTGTCAGTTATGGTCTAGTTAAATGGAAGGTAGATCTCGTTAACTATGTTCACTCCTGGGTCTGTTTTTCTGTGATTCTTAAATGTTGTTTCCATGAGGCTATACTTCTGAAAGGAGCTTAGCAGTCAAAACTTAGCAGAGGGAAGTCATGAGGAAGTCCAACAAAGACATTTCTGTAATACTTGTTTAGGAATACATGATTTTTTATTTTTTTTTTCATAAATGCTCTTAACTCAGTAATATTATTGCATTTTCTTTTTCCCTTCTGTGTGCAGTTGCACATGCTTGGTGAGGGAAGTCGTGGAGCCACACTGGAAATTACTCTTGCGAAAATTCTTTACACTAGTAGTAAGTAATGGCTGCAGTTAATGTTAATCAAATATTGTAGTGATGGCATCTCTAGAGAGAAGTCATACTTTTGCTTCCTGGATTTGTGGTGTTCTGGCTGCTTTTGAAAAACATGGCTTGACTCTGTGCATTAACAGTGTTTACTTGTTTAAGTGTTAGTCAGTTGACCCTGTAATGATGGGCTGGGTGTTTTTGAAGCTTTTTTTAATAGTACTTCTCTTGAGAAATCCTGAGTATTGTCAAATGTCTTCCATTTCTTCATAGGAGCCCGTTAGCTATTCCAATTAAATGCTTCTGTAGAGAAGGATTCATTTTTTATGTTTACATCTGAGGTAGTATTTCTTGGCTATATCCCCCTTGAAACCTGCCACTTTGGCATTCAAAAAGACTAACAATGAAGGAGCAGGCTTGTGAATTAAATACTGAGCAGAACTCTTAAAAATTGTGAACATGGCAATAAATTAATCTCAACTTCTGTTTTACAGAAAACACGCAAATCATTGGAATGAGTGCAACTTTAAATAATGTTGGAGACTTGCAGAAGTTCCTGCAAGCGGAGTATTATACTAATGATTTTAGACCGGTCTGTATACAAGATATACCATAAACTAGTAAAGATGATGTTTGGCTTTAAAGTCATAGCATATCTGTTTAGTGTGTCATTACAGGTTTTGTGCTTAATTTCACGGTATGATGTAATCCTGCTGCTGATGGCAGTGGTACCAGTACAATAAATAGCACTGTACACTTTGTAAATGCACAAATGCCAGTACCTTTATATTGTTGTCTTAAGCCATTTGTGTCTTTTTAACTAAACCAATTTCTAAATTACAGCAACTGTGATAATTCAATACAGTTCATTTGGTATGTCTAGAATCTGGATACTGGTGCTTGAGTGCTATCATGATAATGGTTTATGAATGGTTCATGGGCTATAACATTTGTCATATAACAGACACTTTGTCAAGGCAAATAATTAAAACAATTAACTTTAAAAAAATTCTTGATGCGATGGAATGCACTTGTGTGCATGCAAGTATGTATATAAAATGTGATACTAATTAATAAACATGAGCTGTATATCAGTAATAGCTTAATTTTTGGCGAAGAGTTGGTAATTTAACTAAAGTTTCTCTTTATGGCTTGTATCTCCCTAGGTGGAATTGAAGGAGTACGTAAAGATACGAGATACCATTTATGCAGTTGACAGCAAAGCAGAAAATGGCTTTACTTTTTCACGTCTCCTTAATTTCAAGGTAAAACTAAAGTGCTCATAGCTTTTGAACTATAGTTATAAAATGTATTATTTTACAGTGATTTGTTTACACAGCCTGTACCAAAGAAATCACTTAAACATTATAAATGCTTCATTTGTAATACCTATGAGGAGGAAAACGGTAGGCTTTGGGAGGAAAAAGGTCTTTAAAACACTGAACACTTCACTTGATTTTCTCTCTGTTACCACTCTAAGGTAGAGGTTTCTTCAGTATTTTAACACGTGAAGAGCAATGGGTTCAAACCATTCCAGGTACCCAGTGCTTTGGTTTTAGGTCGATTTTCTCAAAAATTGATCACTCTTAGAAGATACTGAAAGAAGACATCTTTTTTTGTTTTTGTCAGCTTATTGCTGCCTTGTAAAGATTAATTTCAGCCCTTAAAAAGAAAAATGTGTCTTATGGTAGACTGCCAGTAGCACAAGTAACATCACTGTGGTGTTGCTAGAAGAAATGGAAGTATTAAGGGAAAAAAGCAAAGCATCAGATTCCTATGTCCATGTATCCCTCAGTTCAAGCTAGATGTTAATAAGCTCTCAGGTGAGGGATTGGGAGAAAAGCTTATCCTACATAGAATATAGAATGGTTAGGATTGGAAGGGGCCTTAAAGATAATCTAATTCCAACCCCCCTGCCATCAGCAGGGACACCTTCCACTAGACCAGGTTGCTCAAAGCCTCATCCAGCCTGGCCTTGAACACTTCCAGGGAGGGGGCAGCCACAGCTTCTCTGGGCAACCTGTGCCAGTGTCTGACCACCCTCACAGTCAAGAATTTCTTCCTAATATCTAATCTAAACCTGCCCTCTGTCAGCTTAAAGCCATTTCCCCTTGTTTTGTCATTAACTGTCCTTATGAAAAGTCCCTCCCCAACCTTCCTGTAGCCCCTTCAGGTACTGGAAGGCCTCTATAAGATCTCCCCAGAGCCTTCTCTTCTCCAGGCTGAACAGCCCCAACTCTCTCAGCCTGTCCTCATAGGAGAGGTGCTCCAGCCCTCAGATCATCCTCGTGGCCTCCTCTGGACTCGTTCTAACTGGTCCATGTCTTTCTTGCAATTATGTCACGTTAAAGCAAATGTGAGCATTCTATCAAAGGCTGAGAACAAATCTTGAATACTTAGTTTATAACTTAATTTCTACGTTTAAATGTTTGTCAATCTGTGTTTGTAATAGTATTCTAGTAATCTGGAGAAAGCAGATCCTGACCACATCATTGCACTGGTTACTGAAGTTATTCCTAAGTATTCCTGCCTAATCTTTTGTCCCACTAAAAAGAACTGTGAAAATGTGGCTTCAATGGTGTGCAAGTACCTCAAGAAGTAAGTTTCTGTAATAATTTTTTAATTATATATATGGCATAATTGGTCAAAATTTAGGATTTATCTTCAGTAGTTTGCAAGTGACTTTCCCTTGTGAATGGAAGTAAATACTTTGAATGTGGAATCATGTAAAGTTGCTAACTGCATAAATGACAGTGAAGTGCTTAAGGCTCATTAAATGTTTTACAAAAAAAATATCTTATTTGTTAAATAAACTAGTATAAAAAAATATTATTAGAGACAAATAATAAAGAAAAAAGGAAAAACATGCTAAATTATTCTAAACTTGTGTCCCTTTGACACTGGTCTCTGCAAGCTTAGATAATAAACCTACAGGCTGGTATTTGGTCATGTGTGTTACCAGTCAGTTGCATATCACTGTTACGTACCTACTTTGTGAATGTAAGTTGGAAAATCTACACCAGGCTTTGTTAATAAATAAGTTTTATGTTTGGTTTCATTTAGGTGTGTTTTGATCAACTCATAATGGCCTAGCAAAGTTAAATTTTATGTAGGAAGAAATTATACTTATGAATAAAACCCCTTCCTTGCTGTCAAAATTGAAGCTTTTTTTGATGTACCCATAATCTTCACTACAAGCTGATACTGGCCCTATTTCCTTTCTTCAGTGTGCTCAGTACGCACACTTAGTGTTTGATCCCTTCTGTACCTGTGCTTACAAACAAGAGGAGAGTTCTGTTGCAGCTTAATCAGTCTCCTCTGTATGGTTATTTTCAAGATACTGGAAATACCTATTTCTCCAACCTAGATGTTAGAGGAATGCATAATGAACAGAAATAGACAATAAGCAGGTCTCTTGATATTTTTTTTAAATAATTAGTGATCAAAGTCTAAAGAAATGCTTTTCCTCTTCCAAGAGAATTTAGAACTCACAGGGAGAAAGAGAAACAAGATCTCATCGAGAACCTAAAGAACATTGGAAATGGAAGTGTCTGTCCTGTTCTGAAGCAAACAATCCCTTTTGGTATTGCCTATCACCATAGTGGCCTTACAAATGATGAAAGGAAAAGTATAGAGGAAGCATATTCTACAGGTGTCCTTTGTCTGCTTGCTTGCACAGCTACCTTAGCTGCTGGAGTCAACCTGCCAGCTAGAAGGTGAGTGACTGGAACATATTTCATTGCTGCATTGATTTTTGCTTTGTAAAAAATTGCCTTAATAAGTTGGAAATATCGGTGTTATTTGAAGTATGTTTCTGCTTTTACTAGCAAATTTAAAGTGTAAGGGGTTATATGTTCAACTCAAGACACAAGACTGCAAAGTTTTTACACAGGAAATTTGACTCAGTATCAAGTACCTCAGAATGCATAGCTGAAGAGGACTTAGCTAAGTGGGTTAAGGAATTTTTAATAAATTGCAGAAATGCTTCATTATTTTAGTAAAGTTACCCAGAAGAATAAGGAATTCATGGTCGTTTCCTTAGATGTTGTCCTAACAACGGTGTTTAAATTGTAAAATGAATCCTTTCTAAGGAGATATAGTTTGAATATTTTAACACAAAAATGTGTTATCTTATACAAGTACTGATGATATGGCTACCACACTCAGTATGACCAAAGAATGTTTGCTAACAATCCCATTTTGTGTGCATGTATGTTAGAATAATGCATCTGAGAGGAGAAAAAAAAATTCAGACAAGTGTTGTTTTCCTAGCATAACTGATGTATGGTCACTGTTGCTTATGTTTTCAGTAGGGTTTATTTTATATCTCCGTGATTTTCACTCCTAAACTCAGGCCTTTGAGTAGCTAGAAAGACAAGTTCCGAAGGTTCTGCAAAATGTAAGAAATGTGACTTATTCAATAAACCTTAAATTGTTAAGGTTGATTTACACATCTGTTCAAACAGGTGCATTTGATTTTTATTAGTTACTAAGCAAGGGGCATATATAAATAATGCATTTGTACAATTCTATTGCTGCTTTAGTAATCTTAATATAAAGCATAACTTGATAAAGGCTTCTTTACAGGGTTATTCTAAGAGCTCCTTATGTTGCTAATGACTTCCTGAAGAAGAACCAGTACAAACAAATGATTGGCAGAGCTGGTCGAGCTGGTATTGACAGTGCTGGAGAAAGTATTCTCATAGTGCAAGAAAAAGACAAACACTTGGTAATTTTTACAAAGCTGTTGTTAATTTAAATTGTTGGATTAAGCTGGTGGGATAAACAGGAGGAGCTGAGCTGCCTAGCTTAATTTTTCTTCACTTCTTAACATTGCAGGTATTTGACTTACATAACACCACCTATAAACTACCTTTGTGGTTTGTTTTCAGATGTGAACTGTAAACTTTAGATGTCTACACTTATTTTCTTTATAAACTGAGTCATGTGTATCAGTATTTTGAAAAGTGCATAAATATTTTCGCTGAACAAGTATGTTTCTTCTTTTTAGGTTCAGGATTTAGTCAGCAGTCCTTTGGAGAATTGTTACAGCAATCTTCTACTGGAGTTGACCAAGGGAATGCAGAGCCTGTTGTTATCTTTGGTTGGACTGAAGGTATTGGTTAACTCTTCTCTGTGAGTAACTTAAGTGATTGGGAATGTAAAGAAAATCTTTTCTGATTCTATAGAAAAAACAGACTTTTTAAACAGGTTGCCTGCAAGTTCAGAAAAGCTTCTAATCAGATAGGAAGGACAAAGATTAGATTAGTCTTTTTATTTAACTCAGTTATCAAGTAATCATGTAATATGACAATTTTCTTATGCATAAAAGTCAGAATTATATCTACCCTATGATACATTACAGTATTTGTAGTTCCATTTCTGATACTTGATTCAAAATACAAAAACATTAACCTGAGGCAGTAACTAGAACAGAACAGATGGAGAGCAGTCCCATCAGCTCCATCATAGACTGTCTATCATTCTATTTGTTGTTGTGTATTTCTTTAGAAACACATTAACAGGATATCAAAACTGCTTCTCTATTCAGTAATCATTTTCATATAGCTTATGAAATGTGTTATGTGAAATGATACCTTTGAAAATGCTAATCACTTGCAAAACTGATGCAGGTAGCAGTTACCCATGAGGAAGTCGACAATTTTATGTCTGGGACATTGCTGGGTGTTCAGCAGCAGCTGCTGTCTAAAGAGAAGAGCCTCTCGGAGGTAATTAAAGATGGGCTAGAAAATCTAATAGAAAAAGGACTTCTGAAAGGAAGAATGTCTGAGAAGGACCACAATTCCAAATGTACACTCACAATCACACCATTGGGTAGAGCTACTTATAAAGGTAAGACTTCTCTTATTCTTCAGGAAACCCTTTCACCTCAGCCTTATCTCAATTCAATATGTTTTCCCATCTTCTGTCTGAAACTGCAATGAAAAATAAGTTGTAGAGAGACAGTTTTTATTAGTAAATGGTGCGCTGGACTGAAAATAGGAGTGAATGAGTAGTGCATGGCTGAACGTGATGGGAATGAATTGTAATAACGCTGGTCGTAATGGGAGTGAAAACAGAACTGTACCCCCCAAAAAATGATTTAAAGATTTGATTTAGTGACTGTAATCAAAATGGCTCAAGACCTTGTTTTATAATTCATTGTTCATGAGCAGGTATTGTGAACAGGGGGATTTCTTGACCTAGAGGGAAGCTTAAGAGGAAAAGGAAGCATGTGACATGTAGACCAGTTGTAATAAAGATGGTGTATCAGGAAGTTCTGTTTTCCTGTCGTGGCATAAAGATATGGGGTGTGGAACACAATTGGAACAGGATGAATCTCAAAGATTCCTTCAGTCTATGAGATTGTTCCAGATTTCATTAAAGCCAAAGCAATTTACAAACACTCCAAAACCGCACACAGAATGGGCATATGTGGCAATGGGTGACTGCCTTTCCTCACTTGTGTGTCACTGCTCATGTTAGCGTTGAGCAATTATTCAGGTTACAATTACTTCTTTTCAGTTTAGATGACATAACAAGCTTTTGTGGAAGATAAAGGAAATATTAACTCTGTGTTAACATCTATTACGCTTAACTGTGTATAAAATTGCAATACATTGTTTGCTTATTATAGGGTCTATAGACTTGGCATACTGCAATCTTCTTCACAGAGAACTGAAGAAAGGTTTGGAAGGGCTGATTCTTGAGAGCAATCTTCATCTTCTGTATCTGGCAACTCCATACGATATGACTTCCAACTGTAGCCCAGATTGGATGATATACTTGAGACAGGTGAGAATTTACTGGCAAACATGTGTTGGGGCATATAGTGATCCTGCTTATTAAACTTTAGGGAAGCTTATATGCATAGGAAATGTAGATGGTGGGGTTATGATTTGATGAAAAGTTAAGAAACGCTATTTTATTTTCAGTCACAGGGCAGGAGTGCTTTCCTGTATTGCATAAAAACCTAAGTTCTCTTTTGCAACTATAATATTTGACCCTGCTTGGAGGAAACAGTGGCATGAAATACATCTGTTGCCAGTATCCCAAATCCTTACTCTAACCTTGGTGTTAGCCTTGCCATCAGCAGAGCCTGGTTAATCTTAAACAAGACTTTCCTATAAACTAGTTATATGTAACCACATCATTGTAGTTTTGCAACCACTACTAAATTAATCAAGAGCCATATTTACCTTCTGATGCTTGCTCATTTAATCTGTAGTTTAGGGAGCAGAATCCACTAGAGAATGTTAAGTCAATCTCTGATATCTGAGTCGAGTGCTTAACTCCAGCCATGACTGCAACTATTACCCTGTGGCCAATACCTTCCTACAGACTGCTAGACTTATGTCAGCCTTAGCAGCACAGCCCTTAACCTGGCCTTGCACACTCTAGAAGATCCCCCCGTAATTCAACTGCTCCCTTTTCTGTAAAGTGTTATATACTAGAGGTAGCACTAAAATCTATTTAATTTTGTTAAAATGTGGCATTCAGAGATGGACAATTACAGATAATTCAAACAAGTAGGAAAAGAAGCTGTAGATCTGTCTACTGACTGTAGTGCTAGTCTAGTGACTGAGTACTAAATAGAGATATTGAAAAAAATTTTGTTTCATTTGAGTAATAGGCCTGTGTTTTCTATAATATTAAGAGAATTAAATATCTGAAAATACTTTCTAAAACTATCTTGGAGTCTACAGAGCATTTGTTAAGCTTGGAGAAGAGCCTTTGATCACTACATGGAGAAGGTGTTAAATGCAGGAGGTACTTTAATGTTGATGACATTTTTTGGAAAAAATATTTGAGTACTTAGAAGTAACTCAGTTCTCCAGGGTGTTTAATCTGTTCATCTTGAATCTTAAATATACAAGTAGACATTTTTACCAAGGGATATGAGAAGAGTAATGCTGTGTGCATCTTAATACTAGAGTAGGCTTTACAGTTATAAAAAGAAAAACTTAGTATGTATGCACACCAGAAGTTTATCAGCAGAACACATATGTAAATGTATTTCCAAACCAGTGGAGTTCAAGATGAAGAATGAAAGTTAGTCATTCACAGAGGAAAAGGGAAGGCAAATTACCTGTCTGCAGGTGGTATGTTATACAAATTTGATGTGAATTGCTTTTTTACAGCTAAATAGAGCATATTTACATTGTCTGCAGCTTTTCTGATTTGTAACACTTGTAACTTAATAAGTTTTTAATATATAATCTTGACTGTAGTCAATCTTATTTTAGTTCAATCAGCTAAGTGCAGCAGAGCAAAAAGTAGCGGATATTGTGGGAGTACCCGAAAGCTTCATTACGAAAAAGGCTTCTGGTCAAGCCATCAGAAAGGTAGGCTGGAGATTTCACATACCCAAGCTGACAGGTTAGCAATTTCATTTGATTTTTTACAAATTCTAGATTATTTTTCTGCTAGTGTTCTTTATTACTGTTCTACTTACTAAGGTTCTTTCAACCTCATTGATTGGTTATCTTAATGTTGTTTAATGTCTTTAGATATAACATAAATGTGTTTGAGATGTGAAGGAGTAGAGATGAAAATAATTTGTTTATAGTACTAACAGAATATCTTGAATGTGATACTGGCTCTGAATTCTAACTTGCTTTATTCCTAGAATGTGGACAGTGCTGTGGTAAACAGGCTCTACCTGTCGTTTGTCCTTTATACCCTACTGAAAGAGACCGATATATGGAGTGTTTCAGAGAAATTTAATATGTCCCGAGGATATGTGCAAAATCTCCTTAATTCTGCTGCCTCTTTTGCCTCCTGTGTTCTGCATTTCTGTGAGGTAGTGTGTTAAGTGAATTCCAGTAAATTCTTTGGGATTGGTTTCTCAAAATCTGAAGTTTATTCTCTTATGTTAAATATGAAAACAGCTGCTGTATTTCGTCTTTCCTGTGCAAAACTGCCTTTTTTCATCTTTCCTGGTCAAAATTATTTTTCCTGTTCAGAAAATCATGCTTGTACAGTGATATTTCTTATATTTAAAGTAAGATTTATGCACCAAGAATGTGAAAATACACAAACTGTACAGGGCATTGATCAGTGTCAGCACTGTTGGTGAAATAGTTGACAATTTTACCTTTGTTTTGGAAATAAGGCCATCTGGTTGTGGAATGTAATCTCAGGAAAACAGCTGCCTTGGCTTGTTACCTTGTTTTCTTTCCTCTATTGAAATAATGCATTGCTTATACTTCAGAACTGCCCCAACTTTAGGATGGTCAGCTAAAGAGTGCTGAATACACCTCTGCAGCTAGCTGAAAGGATAACTAGAAATAATAGTGCTTCCCCTGTCTAAAAGCCAGATGTATGCTTGTTGCTGTAACAGAGCTCTTATCAGTCAGACCCCCACGAATACAGAACTTAGGATGTGATTTTTAGTGATCTTTGTCTCTGCAGGAATTGGAAGAATTCTGGGTTTATAAAGCCTTGCTGACAGAACTTACCAAGCGGTTGACATACTGTGTCAAGGCAGAACTCATCCCTCTGATGGAGGTAGCAGGGGTTCTAGAGGTCAGTAAACCTGGCTTTGTGAGATTTTCCAATGTAGACTGCTAAATGCTAAATGTTACTGTGCCTCTCAAGTATATCTGGAAGACCAAGCTAGTTTTTTATTGAGAATTTGGCATAGTGCAGATATCCCACAACAGTCTGGTAGGCTGGGGGAAAACGTGGTGTGTTGAGGAAGTGTGAGCTGGAGCCAATAATGTTTTTCTTCTGTCTGCTACCACAGCAACAGTGAAAATCTTGTATTTGGACAATAATTTAGCTGTATACTCAGCTGGAAAACAGAGTCCAGGTTCCTTTTGTGGTAAGGATTGTTCAATTCATGGGAGTAAAGAGGAGTAAGAATTTACAAGTTTAGTTAAATTAGAAGATCCTCACAGAAATATGTGAAGTCCCATTCAGAACTAAGACATTTACAAGCACTTGCCGTTATGCACTTGAAATAAGAAACCTAACCAGTCTCTGGATCAAAGACTCCTACTAAAGTAGAAAAAAATTTTGGTCTTCGCTGCAAGGTTATAAGTAATCACTGAACCTCTTTGCAAAATGATCTAGCTTGCCTGTCCAGCTTATTGTAGAATCAGTTTGTCAGCAAACCATTGCATTTAGTGACAGTGTAAGGTTTTTCTTCTCAGAAGATAAACAATTATGAAGTAGTCTAACAAACAGGTTTGTTCATATATATATATATATATATCACACTTTCTAAATTGGATGTAAAAGGTAAATAGTATTTTTTTTTAATGGCTTACTCCATGTGGGAGCATTTCTGTGTAAAATGGAAACAAAAACAGCCTGGACAGCATGATTCTGCTGAAGTTGTATTTTAAAAATGACTCTTCAAAATTACTGCTGTCATCAAGGTACTCTTGCACTGGAGTTAAAACTATACTCACAGCTGGTATTTGTAGCAGGTAGACTGTCATCTTGAACAGACATGGTTTGCTGTGGAGGAAATGATAAAATCAATCTTAAGGTTACTGTAGTGAAAGAGAAAATTATTTTCTGCACATTTACTTGTGCAGTTTGCAGAACAGTCTATTTTTTTCATGATATTTAAGTCATTAGTGGGAAAAGATTGTCGTTGGTCATACTATGTATATAACAGCCAAATAGAATACAGAAAATATTTGCTGGCAATTAGTGGTTAGGTTTTGGTTAAATTAATGACACCTCTTTCACATAAATGAACATACATAGTCCTCAGCTATGATGGAGGAAGATAATATATTGTAAGCTGTTACCTGCTGGATACTGGTAAAACTCAGGATACTAAAGCCTTGGGGATACTAAATTACACTCCACTACTAGTGTAGAAATGCATTTTAATTTAAACTTTGTAAAGTTCTAGCAGTATTTGTTTTGCAATAGAAATGTTTGCCCAGAGACCCTCTCTTAAGCAAATACTGCTTGGCTACAGGACCAAACCAAGTTAAGAGAAGCAGATAATGCACACCCCCTTAACTGGCGATTATCAAATTGCAGAGAATCTCTCCTGTGATGTGTATTTCTCCTGTATACGTGAGCTTATAGCCTTGACTTCACACAAAACTAGAGAAATAAAAAAGATATTGTGATACAAAAGGAAAAAATATTTATAAGCTTGAAACAGGAAAATATAGGCTTTTCTGGAATTTTGTGAAAGCTCTGTTCTGTGCAAATTCTGTAGGGGAAAAAAAAAATCTGATAAAATCAGCCCTCCTTGTACTTAGACATCTCCAAAGAATGTGAGAGAGTCATTCCTGTCAGTGACATGCAGAAAACATAACAAAAGTGGATGGCAGAGTCAGTATCATCTAGGCTCAGAGAAAATAATGACAAGTGGGTTCCAAAGAGCTGGGTAAGATTGTATGGGGATGTAAATCTTAGGGGTAAAGCTGTATTTTTGGGGAGTAAAGACTGTTGGTGAGTATTCATGTTCTTAGAAAGATAAATCAAAGAGAATTGGATTAATATGCAAAGATGAAATACTTGAGGTTGGTGCAGAGATTGGTACCTAATGATAATTCTTATTGCCTGTTCTAATCTAACACAATTTTGGACTTGCAGGCACGAGCAAAACAGCTTTATAATGTGGGGTACAAAACTTTAGCACACTTGGCTAATGCAAATCCAGAAACTCTGGTCAAGATGATCGGGCACTTGTCACGACGTCAAGCCAAGCAGATTGTTTCATCTGCAAAGGTGGGTTAGAAACAAAGTTATAAAAACCTGCTTCGGACCCTCCATATGTCAGAAGTGGATGTCTGAGTGCATTAAAAGTGAAGGATTCACTTTCCTAGTAACAGCATTAGTGAATATTTGTGATCCACATACTGATCTGTATTAAGCATATATTGAAATATTTTCTTGATGGTATCATTTATCTAAGGTAGTTAAGAGTAATGAACTGAGGAATTGCTGACTTTCATGCTCCTGAATGACAGGCAAACTTAAAACTTTTCTTAAAATAATTTGTTATGTAGAGAATAGTAGCAAGTTGTGCTCTTTTTCAGAGGGGAAGCAAAGGGCAAAAATGTTTTTCCAGCTTGTCTGGTGAAATGTGGGAATTAAATGGCTACCTTGATCACCATGCTTGAGTCATAACTGAAAATTCTTGACTCTGCCAATACCTCAGGACTTAAGTTACAGAAATTCTAGTGGTGGTTGTGATAAAAGGATTTTCAGGACTGTAGAAATGGAAACCAACAAGGCACAGGGTTAACCTCACCTATTTAGGTTGCCTTTGTCATACCTTGTTATTCTTTCCTTTCTATATGTTTTCTCTTTTGAATATGCATCATGAGAAGAGCCTTCACGTAATGTCTGCCTGTAAGGGGATGCCTAGAATCAGTGTATGGGTGGTTGGTGTAAACATAATGCAGCCAGTAACAAAGCCTTCATTTGTATATTCTCACGGAGTAAAAGTATTAACTTTGGGGTTTATGTGCTTAAAGGGGTGTGGCCATCAAATATTGTTGCAGGCTCCTTATTGCTTTTTGCTGCTGTGTGAGCCAAAAGAAAGGGATATATGCAGATTCCTCATTACATCAGTGCCAAATCCAGCAATCTCGCTTACTCTCACGCTCAGCTATTAAACTGGTGGCGTTTCCTCTAACCGGGGAGTTAGGAGAGTGCTGGCACGAGTTATGCTACACATACTGCTGTGAGGACTGATACACTCCAACTGCCAGCAACAGACAGTTCAGGGGAGCAGATTAAACAGTTGCTAATATCGGGGTCCTATGTGTCTGGTGTAAAATGCTGTAGTAAGAAATTTTGTATAGAGCGAGAAATTGGCAGTTTAGGCACAACTTACAAATGTTTATTCCAACATGGAAAATAAATGTTTAAGGCTAAAAATGCTGTTAACAGTTCTAGACAAAAAATGTTAAAATTTATGTATTATGTGATGGCAGAACTGAGAAAACCAGCTGTGTATGGTATGAATTTTGGGGTAGTGTTTTTCATATGGGTATACACTAAACAGTAAAAAAAAGTTGGTTATAGTACTTGTGAAAATGTTAGTCCTTTGAGGCAAAGGTACTGTGGTCCTGTGAGCAGCAGGTTGGTTTTTTTTACAGACTAGATGCAAGTTTAAAAAGAAAAATTGATCTTTTAACCTGTCTAACAGTTACAGCTAAGGCTTATATTCTTTTCCCAATATTTTTTCCGTTATAGATGCTGCTGAGTGAAAAAGCTGAGGCTTTACAAGAAGAAGTTGAAGAACTCTTAAAGGTGCCTCCAGATATCCCACAGACCTACTGACCAACTGTCATGAAGAAAAATCATGAATCCAAAAACTGAGATATTTTTAAATTTTCTATATAAAGCTGCTGTAATTATAATAAATATTTAATGTCTTTTGTATACCTCAATTTTGTGAGAGTTCTTGAGGTGGTGCACCTGCACACACACACCTGCACCAGTGGTGGTCAGAATGGATGTGTCTGGTCGTGGTGGCCACATCCTGGTCCACATGGACTCTGGGGAGACAGATACCTTGGTGCCCTTGGCTATTGTGTTAAGCAATGTGCCCACCTAACCACACTGCTGGTCAACGCCTGTCTTCAGCCAGATTTAGAAGAAACTAGCAACTGTGCTCAGTGTGCAAATACAACTTCATGAGTCAATCATCTTATGCCCAAGAGCCCTTGGAGCTCTCCTGCATGGCAGTGGGCTGCATGCCAGGATCTCCCCTTGAGTAGGGACACCTCTCAAGGTTACTCCTCAAGACTGAGAGATTCCTTGCTGCAACAGATTCTTGGTAAGTGATTAATAGCCTGCTAAACCTTGAAGCTCTTAGCTAACGGATTGATTGCACATACATAATCCTTTGAACATAAACCATTGACTGAGTCTGGAGCTAGGATTGGATCCAGCTGCACCTGGACTCCTCTCTGAGAAGAAGTTTAGAAAGCAAGAAGGTCCTCTGTCAACCTCAGGACTCAATGGAAGAGTCTCCCTGACAGTTTTGTCTGTCCTCTATGCAGTAAGTAATCAAGTGTACCTTGCCACTGAATCTTGTGAAACCACTGCTGCATTTACTATCGAACTTTGTTAAACTTCCTCCCCTCCCATCACGCCTTCTGTAACAGTTCTGAGTTCAGAATGTTTCTTGGGAAGTTGACTTCATTTGAAGATTTAACTGTGAACCTCTTGACTAGAATCTAAAGATGTGATCTTAATTTATTCCTGTTTTTAGGAATAGGAGCCCTAGGGGTGCTTGGGGGACTGCACTAACTGGCTGGTGTGTACTTCAGCCTAGAGCTGAAGTTCATAGCTGGCTTAAATACCACCTTCCATTGGATATTCCCTTTAGGACACATGTGCTTGAGTGAGCTACTCCAAAATTCCTACTTGCAGGAATCTCTGTACTCTGAATGTAGCTAATGGAAGGAGAGAAAGAGTTGCAGTTCATAGCAAAGCACTTGTCCTGGAGTTGTGTAAGAAATTGTAAATGATGCCTAGTTTAAGCCTTGTTAAAAGATGCAAATATCAAATTCTTATTCAGTCTCTGGCAATTCCCTGAGAGAATTGTTTTGGGGTGTTTTGTAGAAGCCTTCCAAGCAGAAAGTTTACAATTTTTTTGGAATGTTTTAAAATTTTTTGCTTAAATGTGAAGACTAATAGAGATGATGTCTTGAACTGGTTTTTGAGAAGCTGTATCAAGTTCTGAGACTCCATGGGCATGTGTCATTGTCCTGGTTTCTAGCTGAAAGCTCATTAGGATTTTTAAAGGTATCTGAACCATATTTGCTCCAGCAAACAGTAAGGCCTTATGAAAGTAGTTTTGAAAATGCCTGAAACTTCATCACTTGTGATACAGTAAACTCCTTTTCAAAGCTGGTAGGTAGTACATGATGCTGTTAGAGCACTGCACTTAAGAAGACTTGAAAGCTGTGACAGACTGCTGAGTTAAACCATGGTAGCCAGTGTCCTGACACACTTAAATATGGCATTTCTATGTAAACTCTGGTGCCCCTTCTCAGTAAAGGAAAAGGAAGGTAAACCTTAGTTAAACTGTCTTTTTTTTTTTATTATTCAACTTAAGTTGTGTTGGGATTCCAGAGATAATCAGGAATGTTTTTAAATCCAGTGGGGTTGTTAGAGGTTGAACACTTGACTGAAAGGGGCTATGGTGAAAAACTGGTGAAAAGGTTAGTATTTTACTGCTCATTTTGTTGTTGCATTACAGAAATCATAGGTAGCAATGGAATAAATTCTTTATAAGCCATCATTTAGCAGAAACATGCCTCTAAGACCATAATTATGATACTTCATAGTGGCTTACAAAGTTTAGATAAGTAAAGTATTTGAGGGCATTCGGTATTAAACCAGGTAAAGAATTTAAAAGCGGTGTTTTTCAGAGGCAGTATGTTTCATTTCCACTACTAATTCAGTGCCCACAGGGAAATCCTGTTCTGATACTCAAGTGCCTAAGGCACAAATTGTTTTGGAAACGTGAGAGCATGTTAAGTTGGCTCTAACAATAAAGTGTAACTAGCCCTCAAGTGCAGGAGCGATACATGCTGTGACTTGAGGTTAGATATCTAAGTCTGTCTCTTAATGCCTTGCCCTTTTAATTGCTACATTTTTTTTACAAAATTATAAATAATATGAAATTCTCTATTGGTTTATTTGTGTTATCTTCAAAAGACAGATGATGCTCACTCCAGCATAAAGGTGAGTGCATCTCTAAGCTGTTGATGTCACATGCATGTAGGAAATTTTTAGTGATGCGTTTAAGACCTAACCAGTTGCTCTAAAGGTTTATTGGTGCTTGATGGTGTTTCTCCAAAGTTTGAACCAATCTTGCATGTATTTGGGGGGGAAAAAAACCCCAAAACACAGCAGAGCAAGTTACTGTAAAATTTTTCTCACAGAGTACTGTGTTATTACAATAATTGATGTTGTGGAAATAATCCATTAATTGCTTACAGGAGTAGTTAATGAGCCATTAATCTCTGTCACAATACTTTCCATAATATTTGTATGCTAATTTAAAAAAGGGTCCACTTTCATTTTTATACTGTGGAGAGGAACAGCAAGAAAAAATCATTTCTGGCAGCGTCCATTGTTGGGTTGCTAACTGGCCATCCTCACACTTGTACATCACCGTAACAACCAGCACTATTGCAAGATCAGGTTTTGATGAGATTCATGTTTAGGAATTAAG
>NW_010303042.1:567-4732 GCF_000700745.2 Antrostomus carolinensis | reverse complement strand
TACACATGCTGGAGCCCATTTGAAAACGCTTTTACTAAAAGCTGGTTTGAAACAAGCAGATGGTTTCAGGTCTGCGTGAAGCTGATCTGGAAAGAAAATGAGGTTGACATTTGTCGTCTCTGCTGCTTGGTTTATACAGGCTGTGCTTTGCCAGATGGATAAGCACAACTCCCCCAAGGCTCTGTCTGTGACCTTTGATAACATCAGAAGCAAAATGACTGAAACTGCAGTGATTTGCACTGAAACTTTGCCATATGTAGCTTGTCTTATTTTTCTGATGTCAAACTTCTCCAGCAAGGAGTCCACATCTTTCACGTTGCTTTTTCTTCTTACAGTACGTATTAGAATCATAGCATCACAGAATGGTTTGGGTTGGAAGAGACCTTAAGGATCATCTAGTGCCAACCCCCCTGCCATGAGCAGGGACACCTTCCACTAGACCAGGTTGCTCAAAGCCTCATCCTGCCTGGCCTTGAACACTTCCAGGGAGGGGGCATCCACAACTTTCTTGGGCAACCTGGGCCAGTGTCTCACCACCCTCACAGTGAAGAACTTCCTGATGTCTAATCTAAACCTGCCCTCTTCCAGTTTAAAGCCATTTCCCCTTGTTCTATCACTACCTGCCTTTGTAAAAAGTCCATCCCCAGCCTTCCTGTAGGCCCAGTTTAATGTATGATTAAATGCTCTTCACAGAAAGCTTTCTTACCTCGGCTTTTCTCCTGGGTGGTGATGGCAGAGGGAAAAAAAGTGTTCCCTGGTCACAGTATTTTTGCACTGCTTCAGTGTCAAGCACAGTACTGGGCTCATAAGGTGCAGTATAACGTGCAGGTGTCAGAATGGCTACACGCTGGTTTGGTGAATGTCTGTTACAGGTGGTTATGCTATAGGAAACCTTGTGATAAGGATGGGTTCAGGAAGTTTCGGAAGACAAAGATAACCCACAGTAAATTGTGTATGTTCTGACCAAAAACCTCGGTGTGTATTTCTTAGTCTTTATGCCTATTCACTCCACTTTCTAACTTACCTGTGTAGACCAGTTCTGTGTTTGTCGCATTCCCTTCCCTTGCTTCCCCTGAATCTGTAACTCTGTACTTTCAGGAATCCCTGTACAAAACTTACTGAAAACCATCTCTCTGGAAGGACTGGTAAGAGGGTCAGGCTTAGGTTAACGTTTAGCTGTTAATTTTCATTGTGTGAATGAGACCTATTGTGCTCCTGTGTTCTGGAAAGCTGCTTCCATGTGAGCTAGTCCTGCCTCGGCAGCTCTCGCTTTGTCCTTCCTTTTAAAGCTTCATTTCTTCCAGCATGGTTGTCCAGCACTGAATATTGGTTGGAATGAAAGCCAAATGTTATTATTTAAAAGCTTTACATTTTGATTAGGAAGGAGGCTGAATGATTTTGTAGTGCTCTGTTTGGTGTGCTGGAGCTCAGCAGCTCCTGCAGTACCTAAATTTCTCAGCTGCAGACTCAGTGGAAACCAAGCCTTTTAGCAATATCTATATAGCTGTGTGTACTTTGAAGAGAACTGCTAAAAACTAGACCTGAAGTGTAATTTTCATCTCTGAATAAACTAAGCGTGAGCCATCTGAGCGTCTTGTATCCAGCTGGGTTCAGAAATAAAAGCAGCTGGGAGTGCTGAGAGCTGTGTGCCATGTCAGGACAAGGTCTGGCTGGGTGTTTGGAGGATAAGGATAGCTTACAAAAACACCTTGATAGGTATCTCTCTGTTTTTACAGTTTCCAGGCTTTCTTGGTATCAGCTTTGCCTTAGTTTTAGCTTCTTGAGGCTTCTTATATAGAAATACAGATTTAAGTGCTACGCTGACAAAGGTCAGTGCTGTTCATCCATCCAAACACTGCCACATCACAATAATTCCTTGCCTTTAGGTAACTCTTCCCTTCTGAATCCCCTTTATATATATATTGGTGCTTTATCTGTGCATCAGTTCTTGGTTCTTGCCCAGGAACAGTGCTGGGGTCACTGTTAGTGAGAGCGTGACACTTCCACTGTTGGAAGGTTGAAATGCCTGGAAAGTTTTATTTTTAGTTCTTCCTAATTGTAAAGACCGAGACGTCACAGTGTGTCTGCTAACAGCACTGCTGGCGTGGGAGAAGCAGAACTGCCTGATAGGAGCTCTGTGGCCAAAGTATTTGAATCCCACAAGGCAGGGAATAGGCTTTCTGTGAGGTGAGGAAGCAGGATGGGGTGCTGGTACAGAGCTGGCTTCCAACCACACATGAGTGGGTTTAAGGCTAGTCCTGCTTCTGACACCCTCCCCTTATAGCTCACAGGACATCACTCAAATTCTGCCCTAATTTCCCTGAGAGTCCAAATACCTCTGTATTGATCTCCCTTACTTTCCAATATTTAAAAATCAGTACAATACAATGTGAAAAATGCCCAGGCAAAAACTACCAATTGCCATTTAATACCTGTAACCCTTCCAGGTAGTGATGCTAGAAGCATTATTTTCCAGCTACAAGGTTTTGAGGGCTGCTAAAAGCATAACACATGCCATACCTTTTGTACCCACATGTACCCATTGAGCATCTGAAATACGTACCTCATGCCTCTACCATGAGAAGCAGTGTCAAGTGACTCAAAGCATCTCTCTCCAAAGAAGAACACTGAGGGAATTAAGGGGTAAGCAGTGAATTCCAACAGAAAGAACTCCTGCACAGGCTGCATCTCACTGTTGGCTATTTCCTGTACCCGTAGTAACAACCTTAATCTGGTTTGCAGCAATGATCTTATCACATGCTGAGCTTCATTCTTCAATCCTTGGTTTGCTCATGGTGCTGGGTAGTTTGCGTGGTGCTCCAGTCATCTGCTTGATAGATGAATTATTCCTCAGCCAGATAGTCACCCTAGCCCTTCCTGTGGGCGTAAGCACATAATTGGTGGTGTACCCCCGAAATGGGAAGCCTTACCCTGACTAAGATACTGAGAGTGGCAGGAGTGTCACTGATGTTTCCTTTCTGGCAGAGCCATGGATGTGTTTATCAAAAACAAGGCTAATTTGGTCTAGTTCTTCTTGTTCTGGTGGCGACTTACTTAATAGTACAGAAATGTAGAGCAAGAGGGAACAGGAAGGGCCAGGCAGGCGAGCGCTTGAGCCACGCTGATTAATGGCCCCGACTTCAGGGAGCGTGGGAAGCGCTGCACCCAGCTAAGGTCACAGATCTGGGCTGAACCCTTTGTGTGACAGTCTGTTGCAGCAGGTGACTGTTTTGAAAACAAACTTAGCAAGATACATGGATGTTCCAGGAGAAAGGTGATGCAGGTGGAAAATGTAAAGGTGATGTTAAGTGCTATTGTTTAAAACCTCTGCGGATGTTTCGACAGTGTGCGTGTTACGCAACACCCACCCCGTGGCTGCGGATGGCTGTTTCCCAACAGGGCTCCCTGGCAAGGCGGCTGTTGCCAAAGAAAGGGCTTGAGCACAGGCTGGGCACTGCACGGAGCTCCCGGGGCACAGACCCAGAGCTTGCGTGAGTCTTTTGTGTAACAGCAATTCCAAGTTGCATGTTGCCTGCAATTACCTTTGTTGTGATGGTGTCGCAGCACGGGGAAGGTGGGTTTCAGGCTGAAGTGGCAGGCCTGCCAACCGGCACTTAGAATCATAGAATTACTTGGTTGGAAAGACCTTTGAGATCATAGAGTCCAACCATACCTGTCCACTACTAAACCATATCTTTGAGCACCCCCATCTGTTAAACACCTCCAGGGATGGTGACTTAACCACCTCCCCAGGCTGCCCATGCCGGTGCCTGAGAACACTTTCAATGAAGAAATTTTTCCTGACATCCAATCTGTACCTCCCTTGGAGCAACTTGAGGCCATTTCATCTCATCCTATCCCTTTTTACTTGGGAGAAGAGACCAACACCCATCTCACTACAGCCTCCTATCAGGTAGTTGTAGAGAGCAATAAGGTCTCCCTTTAGCCTCCTTTTCTCCAGACTAAACAACCCCAGTTCCCTCAGCCACTCATCTAAAGTCTTCTTCAGCCTCTTAACCAGCTTTGTTGCCCTTCTCTGGACACACGGCGGTGCCTCAATGTCCTTTTCGTAGTGAGAGGCCCAACCGGACACAGTATTCAAGGTGTGGCCTCATCAGGCTGGCTACTGTGACTCGGTTTCCTGCAGTGGAGGCCAGTGGCTGGG
>NW_010303042.1:0-536 GCF_000700745.2 Antrostomus carolinensis | reverse complement strand
GACTGGTTTTCCTGCAGGGGAGCCCAGTGGCTGGGATCTCGGGCTGACATCTCCCCTCTGGAGCAGCAGCACTAGCCATGTCCAGCATGCAACAATTTTCCAGCCCACTGTTTCTGCACGCAGGGTCACACGGGTGAGGTGGAAAGCTGTAGAAGTTGGCTGGTTGGCTGCAGCGTGCTGTGGTACTGGAAAGGTCTGAGAAGGTGAGGAAGTGGCTTGAAACCTGAGTTCATTTTGTAATCATAGAATCCTAGAATGCTATAGGCTGGAAGGGCCCGTAAAGATCATCCAGTTCCAAACCCCCTGGGACAGCTTCCACTAGAGCAGGTTGCTCAAAGCCTCATCCAACGGCCTTGAACCCCCCCAGGGTGGGGACATCCACAGCTTCTCCGGGCAGCCTGTGCCAGTGCCTGTAACGGTGAGAGTGATCCCGGGCTGCGGGTGCCTCCGCGCTGACCTGAGACACGGCGAGGGGCGTCTCTGCGCGGGCCGCTCATGGACCCCGTGTCTTTCCCGGCGGGGAGTGGAGGGTTCCC
>NW_010303041.1:0-2886 GCF_000700745.2 Antrostomus carolinensis | reverse complement strand
TCCCCTTTTGTCTTGACAATATGTCAGTGACCGGAGCCGGTCTTCCATCTGGATGGATGACCATCAACACTCTTCCTCACTGTGCTTCATGTTGCATTCAGAAAGATAGCTGATAATGAGAGGCATCATGCAAACTGCATGATTATCTCATGCTTGGTGTGGTAGACTTAGTCATTTTCTGAAGCAAGTATATACTCATTTTTCCTATTCATGTTAGGTTTTGGTTATTGTTTGTGAGGCTTGGAAAACTGGAAAAGACGTTGCTTTGAGGGAAAATTGTACAAAAAATGTTTTATTAGACATATCAGCATTGCCAGCATTGGAGAGTAAGAATAATGCCAGGCTGTTGGTAGGCTGAATTTGAAACTGGTAATGAAACCTGGTAATTTTGAAAAGAAATGTGAAATGTTGAATCTTTAATCAGCTATAATTTGATGGACTTTTCCCCTGTCTGCTAAAATTGCCTGCATGCATCACAACATAGAATGAAGTGCACAACTTGGGTCTCATTTTAGCTTTCTGGGACTGGGCATAAGCCATACTTCCATGCCCCATCTAATCCAGTAACCATGGATAACACAGGCCTGTGAACTGGGTCAACCAGGTCTCTTCCTGAGTGTGCCATCCAAACAATTCATAAAACAAGGTGGTGTCCTGGTTTTTGCTAGGATAAGGTTAATTTTCTTCTTAGTAGGTAGAAAGTGCTGTGTTTTGGTTTCAGTGTGGGATTTGTAAGAATGTTGATAAGGTACAAAGAGCTCGTGTTTGGGTAGTTTGGAAGTGCAGAGGACTAGGGGTGGGAAATTAACAAAACTCAGAATTAACAGTGAGATATGCCAATAAGATATTCCACATCATAGTACGTCATGTTTAGTATATTAACAGGGGCTGACCAGAAAATGAGAGGATTCTTTTGGGAATCTCTCAGGATCACTTTTCCGGGATTGCTATTTCAGTTTCGGGGTTCCTTTTTGCTCCTCTGGGATTGTTATCAGTGGGTGGTGAGCAATTGACCTTCCTGAGGACTTCAGAGATAAACAAGGATCAGGACTAGGGTTTTGGATTTTTTTTTTTTTCACCATAGTAAACAGTATTTCTCAAGTAAATCCGTTCTCCTTTACATCTGGTCTCTTTTGTATAATTATTGTGGTGTGAAAATAGTAATCTCTCACATGATTCAGCTAGAAGAGAAGAGATGACAGTTAAGAGGAACTTGTTTTTTCAGACCATCAGGTGTCTTTTTTGCTATTTTTTGTGTTCCAGGGCTGGGTTTGGTGAAACCCACATTCAGACAGTTCTGAGGCCATCTGGCCCAGAGAACAGGAAAAAGCAGCTGATATTTACAGATATTTTGTCCCACATGATCTGTCCTGCTTCTCCACAGAAAAAGAGAAGAAATGAGTCCTAGTGTTTTTCTTTAGCCAGACACATTAAAACAGACTTTGATGTATTGTACCTGTTTATTACACTATATTTTCTGAGACAGTGTGGTTAAAATTAGAACAATATTACAGAAAGTAAATACTCCTCCCCAGCAGCCATGGATCTTGACTTGCAACATTACAACAACAATCATTTCTTTCTTGCATCCTAAAATGAGTGATAATCATACATTATTTTCACAGTAATATGCTGTTTAGAACACCTGCAGTGTGAGCTGGCTCTAGGTATGGATGAGTCAGAGTGGGAGAACAACTCATCTACAATTACTATTTAAAATTATCATAAATCAGTCAAACTATGTAAATTTTCCCTCTGCTTTCTTAGTAGAGTTTAATTTAATTAGCAATCATATCCATGATTGTTTTGTTTTCTGAAGTTTTGTGAGCCTCCGGTACCACTCAAGTAAATTTTTGACAGGTTCTCATTTATTAAATGTATTTGTAGGAAAAATGCAGTTATTGAAGCAATTCAGAAAAAGTCCAAGGTTTTCCAGTGTTGAATTGTGGGTTGGGTTTTTTTTAAAAAACCCCCATATTTTTAGTAATATTTTCTCTCTATTTTATCTCCAAAATTCCCAATACATTCTCCACTAAATCTTCACTGAAATTGGAACATCTCAGCAAAGTAAGTAATGAGATGGGTTTTTGCTGCAATAGAAGTTGATTAAAAGAAAATGAAGCATTCTGTTAGCTCATTTATTTCTCTTTCGTATATTTATTTTTATTTCATAGCCACTGTCTACTTCTATTTCAGATAGCCAAGACTGAATGTTGTGTGGATGTTATCTACTGTTTTGAAAGACAAGTCAAAGGTTTACTGTTCACATAAATAAAAGTTGGAGAAGTGGCAGAATGATTTTCAGCAGGTCTGTATCAGGTCCCAAAGGATGTTAATTGGCCTTGATTGCCCTGACAAGCCTCAGCTGGGACATCTGTACATGTTCCCTCACCCCATCTCTCCTCCATCAGTACAAAAGCTGCATTTAAGCCCAGTCCTTGGTTGATCTGTCTTGTAGATGTTCTTGTTTTCAGTTCTTCTCTTTTTTT
The DNA here is from genome assembly GCF_000700745.2 of Antrostomus carolinensis. Lineage (NCBI taxonomy): Eukaryota > Metazoa > Chordata > Aves > Caprimulgiformes > Caprimulgidae > Antrostomus > Antrostomus carolinensis. The sequence continues at coordinate 397 of NW_010303041.1, read as the reverse complement.
TTTTTTTTGTTTGTTTGTTTTACTTCTTCCTCTTGTGTGGTATCTGGATACCTGGTGTAGCTCTCTTTCCATTTTTGCCCCTGGTGATGTTGTCTGCTGCTCCTGGGTGGATCTGGTCCAGCCCCTTGTCTCCAAGCACAGTGGCACGGGTTGTCTTGGTGAGTTGGTTGGTTTGTTTGTTTGTTTTGGGGAATAGGAGGGCTCAGTTCTGTGAACTTGCATAGTGATGTGTTTAACCTTGGTCTTGGTACATTTGTTGTTCTTCAGAGAAGTGTCATGGGATAGAGAAAGTGAATAAAGGGGAAGATTGGATGAGCTAAATGTTTGCATGGAAAGTGTAATGGTGGAAGCTGTGAGAGCTTATGACTTTTTAAAAAAAGGGAAGATGGGATCCAAA
>NW_010303040.1:11082-18851 GCF_000700745.2 Antrostomus carolinensis | reverse complement strand
GGACCCGAGTACTGATCTCCCAGAGAAAGGCCCGAGGCCGCTGCAAGGGACTGGCGTGCAACACCCCGTGCGCTGGGTGCCGGTCGCGCACAGCCACGCGTGAAACCACCGCCGCGGGACAAAAGGACTGAAGGATTCGGGGGGAAAGGGGAAAGGTCAGTACCTTCAGCACCGGTCATCGAACCTGGCTGTGCTTACCAGAAACCCCGGTTAGATCCTCCAGACTCGGCCCCTAAACTTAACGGCAGAGCTGTGCATCATCGTCACGCCGTCCCGGAGAGGAAACGGCTCTGGAACGGGCGGGACAGCGAGAGCAGGGCTAAAGCCGTCCCTGCTGGAGCCTGCACTCGTCAGAGTCCAGGATCGCTCCTGGCAGGCGAAGGAAGAATCTTGACAAGCCCAAGACTCTCCAAGAGAGAAGCCTGCGGGAAGAGCCACCTGCAGCTGTGGAATCCACCAGCGTGCCCACTTTCTGGCTTGCTGATGGTACCGAGGCTTGTTGAAAGCAACCGCAGCCTGAGGAAGGCAGATACTGCCCTCTGCACCTACACCCCAGTCTCCCAAACGCATCAGCCTGGCCAGAGCAGCAATTTTGGATGTATTTTCACTTGGCTACCTCCTTCCCCTCCTTGCGTGTACTTCAACACCACTTGAAGATGAAAAAGTAGTATTCCGTTATATTTTTATACTTTTTTTACTCTTTTAGTGAGACATCCTTAAGTGATTTCAGATGACTTGGTCTGGGGTGCTAGAATTAGAAATTGGATTGAAATGGACACTTTTATTGCCTTCCAGTGTTACCTATGGAAAGTGAGATCAATTTTGTTAATGGTTACACGTAGTTTTCATCAATGTCCCTACAGTCTTGCAGCCCAAACTGGACAAGGGATGGACAGACCAGCTCCACATCAGTGGAAGTAAAGTTAGGTGAGCACTGACAACCTCCTCCTGGAAAGGAATAGAGTCACAGACAGAGAGACTCGCACCCAGTGTACAGCCATGAGAAGTGTAAAGTGAAAAACTTACGGGAAGACCACTCTAATACGAATGTACCTGTTCACTCTGGCATAAACTCCTCCTACATATTATGCATGGTAGAACAGGACTGTTATTTAAAAGCCAAAGTACCTGACTCATTACGTTGTATCTATTATACTGCAGCAACCTGTCTTATTGTTATCAAAACCACACATCTGTCATCCAGAGAACAAAAATTCTGGAGCTATGTATGTATTTTCAACATACAAATCAATGGGCACTGTGAGTGGGTTGACGCTGGTTGGATGCCAGGTACCCACCAAAGCTGCTCTATCGCTCTCCCTGCTCAGCTGGACAGGGGAGAAAATATGATGAAAGGCCCGTGGGTTGAGATAAGGACCAATTACTGTCACAGGCAAAACAGCCTCGACTTGGGGGAAATTAATGTAATTAAATTGCCAATCAAAATGGCAATGAGAAATAAAATCAAATCTTAAAACATCTTCCTGTCGCTATTATAGTTAATACTACTATATAGCACATGGAAAAAAATAAAATCCTAAAGATTTAAAAAAGTATTGGAAAAATTTTACTTCACTTACTTTTCAAAACCCTTCCTCTCGCTGCTGTGAGTGCACAGCTGTCTCCATATTACAGATACTAAAGAAACGGTAAGACTGGAACCCCGGGTCAGTTTTAGACCTTGCAGTGTTCCAGTGTTCCAGACCTTGCAGTGTTCCAGTATGAAGCTTCTGTAATATGTGATAATTTGTGTGACATGTTGTCAACAGGTGAGTCTGTTTTGTCTCTGACATTTTTATTTAATGAGGAAAAATTAAATTGGTAAGAAAGCCAAAATTCAAGGAGAGCTAAGATAACCAGAGGCCAACTGGTTCACTATAATTAGCATTTTCACAATTTGGAGAACATTAGATCTGTGCTATCAATTTCCCAAATAAAAGCATTTCTGAGTCTGTCTAAATCATTACAGAAATACACAGGTTGCAATGCAAAGTAGATACTTCTATAGCCTCTCATCAAATAGTGTGGAAATGAATACACTGAAACTGTGCCACTTTATAAAAAGATCAGTGTTTCTCAGTTCCACCTAAGGCTTACAAGACAGATGTAGCTTACAAACTCAGCAAATCAGCAGTGTGAAAAGGAGCAATCAGACATGGTTAAACACAGCTTTTTAAAAGAGAGTACACTGAGTAAGTAATTGATAGCACACATGTCCAATGTGCACAGAACTCAAGGATTCAGAGGGCTATGAGCATCTTCCATGTTTTTATAGGTAAGATCATCAAGTTTCACTGTGGGCTGCAGTACTGAGGGCATGCCTTTAGGCTGACATGTTCATTTAACATGAGTCATTCAGAGTGGAAACAACATAACAGAAACATCCACAGACTAATGAATTGTGAAAGAACTATAATAGTTTTCCCCTCAGGCTTTCACCTACTAAAGTGTCACAAATAAAATTAATATCACAAAAATGTTTTCGCAAAAGAGGAATTAAACACTAAATGACAGTCAGCTCTTTCAGAAGTCAATCACTTAGTTTAACTGTTTTTATTTAAAACAATACGAGTCAGTACAGACACCTTAGAAAAGATCAACAGAAAAAGACACTCCAGCCTTGATTTTTTATAGTTACTGCAACTACAGGTAAGATACCTCCATGACATGGAAATTGCAAACTAAGTTTTTTGTGATTGATACCATCCTTCAGTATTTGAACGGTTTTAAAACTAAGAGCAGTTCACCCCTCCCTTTGTTCTCCCCCCCCAAAGTTGGTTTAAAATATAAACAGATCAAACAAATAACCTAACACTTGCCATGCAATGAACCAGAGTGAAAGATTAGCCTGGCAAAAAAAAGTTGTGAGCAGACTAACTTCCTCATCCCAAATTGCCACAATAGCCTACAGAATCACAGCAGTTTAAAAAGCTACTTATAAAAATATCTAAGCAGATATCTAAGCTAATATTTATATATCTAGCACAGATACTTGTCCAGTGCAGCTACAGGAATCTAGTATGCCCTTACCTTAAGTTGCTGATTTGTGTTTTGTATTTTGGCACTGGAATGAGTACGCAGAAATTTGAGGGCCAGATTATATCTCCCACCCACACAGAAAGTAAAAATGAAAAGCTGAGTGTTGCAGAAAGGGATATTAAATAGAAGCCACTATTAGTCACTTCCATACCAATCTAATTTCAAATTAGGAGACTGCTTCCATTAATCTTTTCAGGTCTAACTTGTGCACTCGTATCAGGCCTTTGGAGTCTGGCCACAGACCTCTCAGGAACTCATTTACCAGGCATTCTCTGTACTTCCTCTCCCTGTATCTTAGTGAGGATATTCTGTTTTAATTAATGCTGCCTTAGGTACCTGTTACGTTACAGCGCGTGTCTGTGCTGTGGAACTGAGCACAGTGCAGCTGGATTCTGTCAGCAGGCTGGTGCTCCTCCCTGCCCAGGATACACTACAGTTTTGCTGCTCTCGTCAGGTGCCCACAGGAGGTATCTGTGTTAGCAAAACGACACGTCTGAGCTCTTTATCCTTGTGTCTCAACAGGGCTAAAGGCTCTGGCACTGTTACCACTCTCAGACATTAACCACCAACCCTCTGACAGACACTGTCCATCCAATTAATGCCTAAACTGCTTGTGAATCAGCTCCTGAGACACCACAGCTTTTAGCATGGCACGAGAAAATTAAGAGTTCTTGCGGTCTGTTAAAATCCTAATTTCACTGGAAGTAGCATGCTGCTGGAACAGCTACATCAGCTATGAAACTAGTTCATCAGAAGAACACTTAATTTCTGTGCTGCTCTTTACTACATAGTGTATACCTACCCAGGTCCTCAAAATACCCTTAAGAAAAAGCTTTAAGAACTGTCAGATGTTACCAGAACAGTTCCACTGCAGTACCCATCACCAGTGGTATTCAAAGAGTAGGAAGAAAAAACAAAGTCACAAATTCTTTTTGAATTTCAAGATATCAGTATATACATTGACAAAAACATAACTGGCGTTGGTGAAAACAAGAATTTTTACTTAAGAAACTGTTGGCCTAAGCTATTTCAAAGTCTAAATTAAAAGAGACCAGTTCTATTATACTGTACTTACAGTAAAAGTTCCACTGGTGTTTCTACTTGCATTTGCTAATTGTCTACATTATTTAAATACTGCAAAACTTCCAACAAAGTAGTATCAGTATAGTAACTTAGCATGCTGCTGTTACACTTTTTTTTTAACCTATACAAAGACTAAAAGCTTCCAGCTGTGATTAATTTGTCAATAATTACACAAGTGCTTCATATCTCCTGCAAAGTTGGATGCAGTGCCCATTAGAACAGTTATATGTAGTGGTGAAATATGCCACCAGAAGTTAGTTACAACATTCTCTGAGTAGAAAAAACCCTGTTTTTTTTAAATGACAGTTCAAAAATATTCAGTTCTAAATACTCAGAGAAACAGGCCCACAAACACTGAGCCATAAATGGCTGCTAACTACTTCTCTAAAATAACTTACTTTTCTAAAAAGATACTTCAACTGTTTTTATATGCCAGAAGTCACTGCTAAGTACACTAAAGAAGTGGTACACTGTTTCAGAATTTAAAATACTGCACAGTATAGAGCAACCCTCCTACTTTTCACATTCTAGAAGAAATCAGACAAATCTTCAGATACACAAACACATTTTACTAAGAAATATCACATACTGTTTAATAAATCACATGCAAATTCTTACCAGAATGCCACTGCTTTTGAAGATGCCATATCCACTGTTATCCTTAAGGTATCCGTCCATATCCATCATTAGCACTCTGCTTGCTTTGCACTCATTGATTTCTCACAAGCAACCCACACCTACCAAGATGGTTTCTAGAAAGCAAATTTTAAAGCTATAAAACATGGAAAACAAACAAAAAAATTTAAAACCACTGGAAGTGCAATGCAAACATAGTCAATATAAAATTCATTCTGAAATGTTCATCATATTATGCTGGACTGTAATATAACCACAGTTACAACAGTGTACTTTTAAATCATTAGTTCACCTACAGAAAAACTGCAAGAGCAAAGTTCCTCTTATCCTGTTAAATCTCACATACCTCATCTCATTAAGAGTAGTCATTTGCCTAGAAGGGTTTTGTTATAAAAAGTAGGATAAAGGAATATTATTCTTAATCATATTTAAGGTCTTCTAAGGACTAATGAAAATCGAAGTTCCATTATGCTGGACAGCACATAAACACAGAACAGTAAAAGGTCCCTGATTACATAAAAAACAACAGTCTAAACAGATAAGACAGCATGGGGGAAAAGTTCACACACAGCACAAACAGTGTGATTGTAGTAAATGTAACAGTAGTTCTATTTTGGTGGTAGCTTTTGCTTGCAAAGAAAATGGAAGGAGACAGAATAAGGAGGTCAGATTGGGTAGGGGGGAAGCATACGAAGTAAGCAGGCCAGAAAGCAGAGGTAAAGAGGTAGAATGGAAGGAAAGCGAGTGGAACAAACAGTCAATGAGCACAGGACAGAGAACAGCTAATTAAAGCTAGTGAATGTTCTCTGAATGGTCAAAGGTCCCTGGGCTTTTGGCTCTTTCTGTTCCTGCTAGTTACTCTCTGACTAGGTCCTTTCTTTACTGCTCCCAGGCTTAGAGCAGAAGGGTTATACCGATTTGCAGTCTTTTCCCCATCCTGACCCACCCCCCCCTCAACCTTTTAATATGGGATCAAGATCTCTCCCTCACCTGTAGCTTTAAAAGAGGAATCATCTAAATCTGCTCATCATCTAAATTCTCTACTATCTGTACAGAATGAGCACATGCCAAACATCCTTATTTTCAAGTGATCCAAGTTTTTATATTCTGACTTCAAGCTTCTTAATTCTTTCCTAGGTAACATACTGGATAAGATTCATTAATGCAGCAGAAAAGCGAGACAAGACACTGATCTATAAAACAGCAGTTGAAAGTTTGGTCAGAGTACATTAAACACTGTGTTCTATACTGAACAACAGTTAAGCTAGGACTGGGGGGCAGGGAGAGGGCAGCTGCTCTATAGGCTCTGGTGCCTGCAGCCAGATGGAAATACTCTAACTGTTCACAGTAAAGTGTACTTGTTCTCGTATTAACTGAATAGATCAGGCTCAGATCAGAGAGGAAGATGCATTTTTATTGTCAAAACGCTCGTGGTTTATATCCTCTAGCATAGATGGAGAGAAATCCGTGTAAAGGGCAAGTTTGCCCACAAAGCCAAATCAAACCTACGAAACTGAAGTGTTGTAACTTTTTATGGGGCTCTATGGATAAGGGCAAATAAACTAGAGTGAAGTCACTTTCTTCTGGTATAAGGTCTCCAATACAAATAGTTTATACAGGCATAGCAACTACAATATAATTAAAAACAGTTTCTGGAATTGGGCCAGCCCTCTGAGGTTGTTTCCTTCTATGCAGAAATAAGCTACCAATATATACAGTTTTATACTGATACAGCTCTATTCACACTATAGGGCTGCTACATTAATTAAACCAGTACAGATAAAGTAACAAAACGTCCAACTGAGAACTTCGTGTCTCAGATATAGTCCATTTACCTATTGCAAGATAGCTGAAATATTCCTAGTGCAGGCAAGGCTTTAGAGTACTAATTCTTAACTTAAAAAATAATCCCTCCTGTGTAATTCCCAGAACATCACCAACCTTCAAAATGTCAATGGAATTACTAGACAAACCAGACTTTGAATCTCTGCCAGATTCTGTCAGGAGTTCAGCTGACAAGAGTTTTCTGTGTGCCATTTAGGTGTCACTATTCTTTTAATAATACTTTTTCTTTTAAAAATATTTTTTTTTTCAGCAACAATACTGTGATAATTTTGAATGTTGGTAAAAACAAGGTGTGTGTTTTGGCTTGAAAAATACACATAAAAGAAATTACTCCTCCTCAGCCAGACTACAGCTTTGGAAATTATCTCTGACTTGACAATGACAACAACAGGCAAGTAGTTATCCAGCAAAATCCCATTAGTTCAGCTGCACAATAGTACTTCCAACACTATCTGTACTTTATTTGGTTGTTTGAAACGGCATCTCCAAATTCAAGCTGTGCTGTTAAAAAAAAACAAAACAACAACAAAAACAAAACAACAAAAACCCCCAAACCAAAACCACAACACTTTTTTGCTTCTAAAGGAACAAACTTTAGTTACTTCCCCAAGTATTCCTTAAAGGAGAAGAGAGTTTTAAAAAGAAAAATGTTTTAGTCAGTGTGTTCCCCTTAGGACACTATGAATGGTATCTCCCAGACAACTGAGTTGAGACACCAGAATCACCTGATAAAACAACAAGGCATTTTCCTCCTTAATTATGACTTGGTTTACAATAACTTCCAAACCAGACTCAAGATAAATGCATATATGCAGGACAGAAGTTCAGTAATTCACTTAAGATTAAGTTACAGTGTGTGAGTCTAGAAAAAGTACCCATTATGTTTCTGGAAACTAGGAAAACTGTGTGAAGCATGAAGGCATGCTTTTGTCTCCCTGTCTCCTTCTCCCCCCAAAAATAACACCTCTGCTCCCAGAAATCTTTGGATAAAGTGAAATCTCTACAGTAGTAACTTGCTTATCAAAGGTGAACATTATGTGCTTCATTAAGAATAAGAACTGAATCAACCAAGAACATTGATAGGTATATCATAGAATAGTTTGGGTTAGAAGGGACATTTAAAGATCATCGAGTCCAACCCTCCCGCCATGGGCAGGGACACCTTC
>NW_010303040.1:9934-10623 GCF_000700745.2 Antrostomus carolinensis | reverse complement strand
ACCCTTGACCTGCTGGCCACACAGACCAGAATATGGTTGGCTTTCTGGGCTGCAAGCACACATTGCTGGCTTACATCCAGCTTTCACCCCCAAGTCCATCTCCACAGGGCTGCTCTCAATCCCTTCATCCCCCACCCTGTACTGATACTGGGGATTGCCCTGACCCAGGTGCAGGACCTTGCATTTGGCTGTGTCAAACCTCATGATGTTCACACGGGCCCACTTCTCAAGTTCGTCCAGGTCCCTCTGGATGGCATCCTGTCCCTCAAGCGTGTCAACCGCATCACTCAGCTTGCCATCATCTTCAAACTTGCTGAGGGTGCACTCGATCCCACTCTCTATCTCATTGATGAATATATTAAACAGTACTGGTCCCAGAACAGACCCCTGAGGGACACCACTTGTCACCAATCTCCATCTGGACGTTGACCTATTGACCACTATCCTCTCGATGCATCCAACCAATTCCTCATCCACCGAATAGTCCACCCATCAAATTCGTATCTTTCCAATTTAGAGAGAAGGATGTTGTGGGGGACTGCGTCAAAGGCCTTGCAGAAGTACAGATATGACATCCGTAGCTCTTCCCTCGTCAACTGATATAGTCACTCCATCATAGAAGGCCTGAAACAGGCTGCCCAGAGAGGTTGTGGAGTCTCCATCTCTGGAGATGTTCAAAACCCACCTGG
>NW_010303040.1:0-9892 GCF_000700745.2 Antrostomus carolinensis | reverse complement strand
AAGGGGGTTGGACTAGATGATCTCCTGAGGTCCCTTCCAACCCCTACCATTCTGTGTGATTCAGAGACAGCTCTTCACATTCTATCCATTTCTTGATGCAGAGGGCAACCCCTCCACCCCTCCTTCCTTGCCTGTCCCTTCTGAACAGCGTGTAGCCACCAATAGCTACACTCCAGTCATGGGATTTGTCCCACCAAGTTTCAGTAATGGCAACTAGGTTATAGCTTTCTAGCAGCATGGTGGCTTCCAGCTCCTCCTGTTCGTTACCCATGCTGTGTGCGTTGGTGTAGAGACAATGAAGCTGGGCTGATGGCCGTGTCACTTTTTAGAGGAACACTCCTTAATTCCTTTCAGGTATTTCACCAGTGGTTCCCTGTTGGTTCCTATTACTTCAGGAGCCCCTGATTCATCTCCGTAAGACTTCAAGTGTGCTGCAGTGTACCCAGCACATCTCCAAGCAACAGGCTGAGGGCCCCCACTAGCACCCATCCCTCTAAACTCGGAGTGTCATCCCACCAGTTTGTCACAGGCAAGATATTATCCCCCTCCTCCTTCAAGCCTAGTTTAAAGCTCTGTCAATGAGCCCTGCTAGCTTGTTAGCAAAGACCCTCTGTCCCCTCTGAGGTGAATCCCATCTGATGCCTGCAGGCCTGATGCCTTGTATACCATCCCATTATCAAAAGACTCAAAACTGTGGCAGTGACACTAGCCCCAGAGCCTGGTCTGTCTATTTCTTCCAGTCTCACTGCCTGCAACTGGAAGGAGAGAGTTAAGAATAACCTGTGCTTCAGATTCCCTCACCAATTGTCTGAATGCCCTGAAGTCTCTTTTGATCACTCATAGGGCTTCATCTCCACCCACATGGAAGAGCAGTAACAGGTAATAGTCCGAGGGCCATACCAGGCCAGGAAGTTTCCTGGCGATGTCCTTAACCTGGGCCCCAGGGAGGCAGAACACTTCCCTAAGAGGAGGGTCTGCTTGGCATATTGGACCCTCTGTTCCCCTCAGAAGGGAGCCACCTACCACTATAACCCATCTTTTCTTCCTTGTGGAAGTGGTCATGATACAGGGGATAGGTCTTTCTGACTTTGTCAACACCTCTGGTGTAGATGGACTGTTATCCACATCATCCATTGACTGGCCTCCTAAATCCAGAGCCTCATACCTGTTGCACAGAGGCACCTGGGAAGCTGAGGTGGGCAGGGAGGGGGTTCGCCTGCTGCTCTGAGTGTGGACTTGCCTCCATTCATTCCTTTCTGTTAAGCTACTGCCTTCAGCCTGGCAGGGGGAAGATACAAGATCTTCTTGATCTTTTTTTTTCAATGCTGGCTGGCCCTGTTCCTGTCTCGGGGAGGGCAAAGCATGGTTCCACCACTCTATCCCTTTCTCAGCTTTCCTGATGCTCCTTAACCTTTCTACTTCCTCTCAAAGCTTTGCCACCAGACTGAGCAGCTTGTCCACCTGGTCACACCTCACACAGCTGTTCTCCTACTGCCATCCCTTACCAGGAAAGGCTCCGGCACTCCCTGCAGCCTGAGACCTGGATGGCTGCATGTTTTCGTGGGAGCTCCATCTAGGTTGCCACATCCATTCTGGCTAGTGCAGAGGACATATGTGCTATAGTAAAAAAAAAATGTAAAAATATTTATTTTTAATAATTTAAACTTGTTCTAATCTTAGGGAGGGATCTGTATTGCAAACTGAGGTACTTAAAAGTTGGGGTTTTTGTTTGCTAGCTGGTCAGCCTCACCAAGAACAATAACAAAAAAAATAAATTCAACAATACAGTCCTTGCAATAGTAGCATCCTGCCATAAATAAATGGGAAGGGAATACTAATACAGAAAATCTTGTTAAACAAATATGACACCTCGTTATAGAAAGATTTTGTCATTACAAATAGTTAACAGAGCACTTTAAACAAGTCTGGGAGATGGGAATATATATGGACTGATGTTTCCAGGATCTAATGGTCCAGTACGAAGTGAGTCCACAGCAAGTTGCTATGAAAGACACTCTAAAAATGGAGGAGAGAAAAAGCAGTAGCAAAACCAGGTCAGACTCTAAAGTAAACATCCTCATCACCTGATGTTTCAAAGCAGAAGGCTGTGCCAAGACAGACACTGCTTAAAGAATCATTATCAGATTCATCCACGATGTAGAGAGTAAATCAATTTCAGAAGCAGTTGTGAAAACAACTGGTAGAACTTATCAAAAAGATACATTTCCAACTATGGTCTTTAACTGAACCAAAGCAGAGGGCACTTCATCCATCTACAAACTGTAATACTTTGCCCTTTAATTTAAGAGTGTCTTCAAATGAACCACTTGTCCTTTTGAAGTATCTGGAGTCCCAAAGCCAGGTCTCTAAATGACTGCTGTATTCACAGTGCTGCATAAAATGAAATTCAAGTCGCTGACTGCCCCTCTCTGATGTGCTGACTGAAGTCCTCATTTGATACCAAATACAGTATTTGTATCCTGTAAGGTGGTACTCCATAACTTGGACTGTAATCCAAGAAAATGTAAACTCTTCCTGACCCAAAGAATACTCCTCTGTAATTCTTTCCTTCTGCTTTGTTGCAGCCTCTACTATCTCTGGAACAGGTGTGGTACTTTAGACTAACTGTTCTGGCCATTGGGTATTGTTAAAGCAAGCAGCCAGGAAGCTGTACTACCTGACATGCACAACTACCCATTCCACAGTAGCATAATTAAGTCAATCTTCAAGGCGCTGCACAGGCTTCATCAACTCTTCTTGGTGAGCATGTCAGGAATGTGATATCCTCTCTTGTAAGACCCTGAAACTCCTGTAGCCAGATTGCAGATAAGGCAGAAGAGTATCCTCCTTCAAAAACGTAACCAACCAGCTCAAGATGACAATACTAAAATAGTGGATCCAAGAGGAGGGTATTTCAGCTGGATGTTGATGATCAGGACAACACATTTCTAGGCCTGCTCTCAAAAGAGTATCATGATGCTGGGAACCAAAACCAGCATAGTTTGTTAGGTGTCTTCCAGTCCTGCTGTTTGTTATACAGCTTACCTTAGGGTTTAACATCAGTTCTCACAGCCAACAAGCCTTCTCAGACATTCCTGGATCACAAACCTCAAGAACAAAGTAACATATTGTCTCTTAGGCAGAGGAGAGGAAGTTAATTGTGTTCCACAGAGAAATGGAACAAAGATATTCCATAAAACTAATATATCAATGTGCTAGGCACAAAAAGAGGTATGTGCACAGCCTATATACTGCACAGATATCATGCTTTAATTTACAGTGCTAATGGCACATACTTACCTACAGTGATATGGACTGTCTCTTAAAAGACATCACTTCTCTAAGACTGAATCTGCCATCTGCTATGTGATTTTTTTTTTTTAATTATCAAGAAGTCTTAGTAACTGTTGCTCAGATTTTATATAAATTTACATATTCAAGAGATGCAGAAATTTGCCCCAAATTGTTTAGTATACCTGTGACAAGAATTACAGGGATTACTGAATTGCCTAGGGGGGAAAAAAAAAAAAAATCTGTATTTTTCATCACCATTGAAGAAACATGCAGCTTACTACAAGCATGTGATATTTCTTACACTTACTTAAATTAATTAAGGAGCTACTATGAAAACACTTGTATTTTAATGTTTTTGTTTAACCAACTGATTGGCAGGAATAGTTACTTTCTTAAACCAGATGATCTACTTCAGATGCACCTGTTTCTCTCAGTCTATATTGCCTATAGAACTGAACACAGAAAACCCTAAGTATCTCATTGATGTTAGTGGTTCATTGAAGTTAAATATTTTTAAAAGGTAATACATTTATTTATTTGATTTCTTGTCATCTCTTTTCTCAAAATACTCTCTGTTTTTATTCTTGATCTCAAAATACTGATCTTTTACAGTATCCTTCTATTTTTAAAGAAGGTAAGAAAGTGTGTCTATAATTGAAATTGTGTAAGTCTTTAAAAAAAATCCCTAGAGAGTTAATGATTTATTTTTGAAACACTATCATGCAGAAGAAAAACTTTTTGCTTTTTAAAAAGAAAAATTTCTTGCTCTTTTTCTACCAATTACAGAACTATTTTCCACCCCACCCCCCTAAAAAAACCCCCCAACTCAAAACCCAACAAAAACAAACAGAAAAAAATCAGAGAGTGAGAGAGGACTCTGGGTGGTAGACTAGGACAAATTACCGGAGATGGCCCTAACAGTTCCTGTTCCTCTCCAAATTTCCTGCCTCCACTACTGAGGTGGCAGTACCTGCTGCACCACTGTACTTTCCAACAGCAGAAATAAAACTAAAGCAGCACCAGTTCCAGGTGACTTAAAGGCTTTAGGTTACAAACTGCATTGGGCTGTTGCAACACCAACTGAGCTACCCTTTCCCTGGAGAAAGCGGGGACCAGCTGGAGCAGGAAACAAACCAAGTTAATCCCATGATCTGAACAGAGCCCCTAACACTCACTCCAATATAGAAGCTGTTACTTATAAATTATGCATGCATTACCAAAAGACATCTCTGTCTTCACAAAATGGAAATTGCAGTGGCTGAACTAGCTAAACACTCATAGCTACGTGCTGGAAAATAAGATAAAAATGCGTCTGGGAATAGAACTAGACATTCATGTTCTGTGCCTCTTTAGAAATAGTACGGCTGAAATGTTAGCTAACTATATAATGCTCGAACTATAACTAACAAATCTTCTCACAAATATAGGCATATCTATTTTAAATGCAAATGTTAAGTGGAAAACATTTATAGTCTAACTTGCACTCTTTGATACTTAATTAGCATAATTTTAAAAAGAAGAAGCCTTTAAATTCCTCCTCCAAATAAATTATTTACCTGAACTGTAGCTTGGGAGTCCCCAGTAGTCAGTCTGTTCTGAGATTCTCATCCCACTGAATGTCAAAGACCTAGTATTTCAAGGATGGGATTTCAAAATCACTTAGTGATGACTTAACTTTGTCTCACTAAAGATAAACCAACCTTTACTCCCACTCAGGTCAACTCATTAATTTTGGAGAAAACATACTCAGAAAGCAGAGCTGAATAGTTTCATAAATTCTACCAATGAGATAAAAAAGCAAAACAAGAAACAGAAAGTGATATAAACCATTTGAGACTTCGTGAAGTATGATAAATCAAGTATTTTTATAGATTTCTATGCACTACAAGTCATTGAAATTACTTCTAACTGCTCACTGAAACAATATAATCTCAAATACCTTACCTTCTTACTCTTCACACACAGGACTCTGTTTATTCTTTGAGGAAAACCCAATTTTGTCCATACACAGGAGGTTGTGCTAGGAGCAATAGTAGTTCTGCTGAAAGATTCAGAAGAAAATACACTCACTGCTCTCAATATCCATATTATAGACATCATACAAATTATTATTGAATAATACTGAACTTCATGTTTCACTCTTGTTCCACTTTGGCTTCTGTGGAACTGTGTTCAATAACAGTTTGACTTCATTTACTGCCAGAAGCCATTCTCACCAACAGGAAAACCTATTAAGCTTAAGAATATTGTTCTTTAAATATATTAAAAATAAAGTCAGATACTTCAAGCTCTCAGTTTTATAATTCTGTAGCATTTATAAAAGAGCATTTTGAAATTGGTATCTTGCAGACACTATTTATTACATTCATAGCACAAAATAAAACCAGAAAAATAAAGAAGTATCTCCAGAATGATTTCTCTTTTGTGATGATTTCATTGAAATGCACTTCAACTTTTAGAACTTCACTGAAGCAACAGCCTCATTTTAACTGGCGCTGTCCCTGTTTGGAGTACCCTACTAACAGTTCAAAAGTAGCTAGTTTTTACGTTTTAATTATCCATTAAATTTATAAAGCATTTATTTGAAACAGTATCTTCTCATTTTCTCTACATATAAGGAGATTAAAGTAGTTTACACTAAAAAAGTACTGTTCTTTCTACATCACTGAAGTTCATAAGCATCAGTACTGTATCAGGATGACTGATATAAAGTTAAGCATGTGCACAAACCCATGCAGAAGAAGCCTCTGTTTCTGGACCTAAAAGATACAGTATTTGAGCATTCAATAGTATTGAATTTTTAAAATCTAGTACTTTTAATTCTGTAGGATTTTTAGCAAGGCAAATGGTATTGTTAAGGCTTCTCAGATCATACATGCATCTATAAAGATATATTTTTATTTATGCAAGTGATTCAGTAATTTAGCACCAAAGCAGACAGGTATCATAAAAAGGTTCTAGATTTGTGTGCGCCACTGAAAAGGCTGACAAACTGTACTCTGCCTTTCTATTAGAAAGCAATTTGGTCCCCCCCAAAATTATCACTTGTTTGACTGCTGGTTGGAACACCAAGCCCACAGCCAGTGAGAGGAGCCGCACAGTTTCCAATGAGAAAACAGAAAAAGAAATTCAAGTACTTATTTAAATATTCATAATTGGTTTATTATTCTACTGCTAACACTTCTTACTGAATGTACATTGCATACAGTTCCCATGCAGGATATGACCATAAACCAACTTCTGCTCTGAAGTCATTTTTATGTTACAAAAATAATTGGACATCTAGAAAAAAATAAACACAACATACAGTAACCATTTGTCTAAAATTAAACTCTGATCCAGTGTTACCATGCCAAGATTTAAGGATCCATTTTAGAAAAAAAATTCTGACTGGTAGAAAATTCAAAAGCTGATTTTTTTTTAGTAGAAAATTTGAAGATATCCCAAACTGTGAAAACCTGATCATGACATCCTTATTATTTCCCCTGAATTATTTGAGACTTAATTATTAACACTTACATCCAAACCAACAACTCTGGCTTAGCAAAATATTGAATTCAGAAAATAAAGAAACACATTAGAAAACTCTGAAAAAGAACTCGTAGCAAGAGGGAATTGTGTCAGTATGATCATCAATATCTCCATCCTCAACAGCTACTCCAGAGATAATAACTTATGCTAAAATCATTTTCCTGACAACAATTTCCCTCCACGCTTCTCATAAGTATGCAGGCTACTGGATGTGCCTTTTCATTTCAAGATACTTTATATGTCAAATGACCAACACAAGGGCTCACAGGCTCTGAGATGACACTGCATGTATGCTAAATTAAATGAAATGCCAGCCTACCAAAAGTAAAGTATAATTTAAAAAATAACAAAGAAAAAGCACTTACCTGAACTTGATAAAGCACCTCTTCGCTGCATCGCTACTATTTCCCAAATGAAGACTCTTCCCTGCAAATAAGTGAGCTTTCTTCAGATCATTATTCTGTGGCACAGGCTCCTCCAAATGGCAGAATGAATGTATTGCCATTATTGAAAATTTACAGATAATCTGAAGAAACTGAACTGAAAGCAAGAAATACAGAGGCTTTATTTTGTGTAAACTTACTGAAAAGCCTTTACCTCATTTTCAATAACTTATTATTTATCAATAGCATTTAAAAACACACAGAGGATATGTATATGCACTGATTGATAAAGTAAGTATAAATTAATTAATTAAACCAGATGGACAGTTCAGTTCAATTGAGCAGATACCCAGGTAAAGAACTTGCATTTAAATGTCAAGCACTATTTCAATAAATTTTAGGCTGTTTCTTTTACAGTGGGCACACTGCAAAGAAGTTTTCACCAGGGCATCTATAACAATACATGTATTTTTGCAGAACATTTACTTGTAATCTAGAATTATGTTCAAGTAGTTCAAGTTATTCCTTCCACTGTAAATTATTCTGTAACTGCAAACACCAAATGACATCTACCATTGTTATGCTGATATATCCAGCCTTAGAAGATTGCCCTCCAGCTCCTCAAAACTTTCCCTGATTTTACAGAATGTATGTAGTATTTTACTCTGGATGCTTATTTGAGGACAAGATTAATCACTTGTAAAACAGATTCTAGAGGCATAATTTGATGAATGTGTATTTTGGTAAGAGATGATCCTTCTGCTGCTTATTCTCATCCTCGTGCCACAACCTCATTTGTGCAGATGTATCTGCTGGTGGAGCCACTTGCTGTCCCATAGTGAGGAACTAGCTGGCGCTAAAAATTGCTGCTTGTGTTAGAGTCCTCTTGAAGTCAGGATCAATTTTCTGATCCAAGTCACTGCACAATGACACGAGTGACTGTGCTAATACAACAGGAGGGAAAATGAGGAAACAAGAGCACGTAGTTAATTGCAGCTACAAATGTCAGCACTTCAGAAACTATTGTCATCTAAGTGTAAATTACAAGGTAGATGACACAACTTTGCCGCTGAAGGCAGTATAGGGTACTCTCGGACTGCTTCACCTTTCATTTCCATCTCTGCATCACAGTTCACCATCCCCAGAATTGCACCAAAAATCAGTGGGGCCACACCAAAATTGCTTGGGTTACAGTTTCCTGCCAGAGGCCATACGTTGTAAATTTAAGAAGGTGAGATGAACTACACATGGCATGTGAGTACACAAATATATACGTTGGTGCATGTCTCTCTTTTCCACTAACAACAGAACAAACTTTAGATCATTGTTTAGATAACTAAAGACAGAAAATATTACTGCTGCTTAATGTTGTCTGCCTAGGTTATGCCTGACCCTTCCTAACTTTTGGATCCACTGGCTGATTTCAAACAGTTTTGTCAAAGAGGAAGATTCAAAAGTCATTTACAGTTTAATAAGAACTCAGAGATTTCAGAATCCCAAGTACTGAGCAGGTGGATAGAGAAGCCCAACCCACAAACTGCCCAAACTGAAGGAGAGGCTGCAGCATATGCCCAGATACAGCTACACAGGAAACCAGGTAATGTTAGATCTTGCGCTCAGAATGCTACTTGATGATCCATTTAGTGCTCAAATCTACTTTATGTGGCATTAAAATATGAGTCCCTAGCCTGCAAATTCCAGATCTGCTCCTTGTGTTCAGTTTAAAAGTGAGGTACCTACAACACTTGATAGCTTCCCATCTTCTGGCACAGCCTCAACCTAACGAGATGCATTCTATTAGATCAGCCACTTCATCCTTTAGAACCACTGAATGACTGAATCGCATTGAGTTCTTGGGACTTAGGGGTCTTTAGCCCTTCATTCTAGCATTCAGTCTTTTTGATTCTCTAATCCGATAATCAGATAACGTCTCATTAACATTATCTGAAAAGAATAAAATGTCTACAACCTCTTATTCCTTTTAATTGCTTTCTGTACTCCCTAAAGGTCCAGGAAATGTGTCAAGTCCTTAACACATGACTTACCATGTTAGTGTCCTCCTTTTCTTTTTAAATAAAAGCATGCAAATAAGTAAGTATTTCCCTGAAATATAGAATCATAGTGGTTGGAAAAGCCCTTTAAGATCATCGAGTCCAACCATTAACCTATCACTACCAATCCCATCTCTAAACCATGTCCCTAAGCACCTCATCTACCCGTCTTTTAAATACTGCCAGGGATGGTGACTCTACCATTTCCCTGGGCAGCCTCTTCCAATGCTTGGCGACCCTTTCAGTGAAGAAATTTTTCCTAATATTCAACCTAAACCTCCCCTGGTGCAACTTGGAGCCACTTCCTCTCGTTCTGTCACCTGTTACCTTGGAGAAGAGACCAACACCCACCTCTCTACAACCTCCCTTCAGGTAGTTGTAGAGAGTGATAAAGTTTCCCCTCAGCCTCCTCTTCTCCAGACTTAACAACCCCAGTTGTTAAGTTCTCTCAGCCATTCCTCATAAGACTTGTTCTCCATGCCCTTCACCAGCTCTGTTGCCCTTCCTTCGACACACTCCAGAGCCTCGATGTCCCTCTTGTATTGGGGGACCCAGAACTGAACACACTACTCAAGATGCGGCCTCATCAGTGCCAAATACAAGGGGATGATCACTTCCCTGGTCCTACTGGCC
>NW_010303039.1:19102-31598 GCF_000700745.2 Antrostomus carolinensis | reverse complement strand
CAGCTCAGTAAGTCCGCTCGGAGTAGCTGTAGAAGCCAAGTCTGAAGCTGACTGTCTTTTTTTTCTGTCGAAATAAGTCTCACGAGTGCTGGTATCTGATCCAGACCCAAAGCAAATACAGAGAATTCCCCGTGAGGCCGAACTCGTGCGTTTTGGCCTGCCTTAGCCAGGCAGTAGGAAGGGCAGGGGGTGCTTTGCAAGGGGATCTGTCCGTGTCTGCGGCAGAGACACGTAATTGACTCCGGGCACAGCACCGGTCAAGGGCAGGGGGTGCTTTGCAAGGGGATCTGTCCGTGTCTGCGGCAGAGACACGTAATTGACTCCGTGCACAGCACCGGTCCGTGCACAGCACCAGCGGGCAGTGTTGCGGTCAGTGCACAGCACCAGCGGGCACAATCATCCAACCACCAGATTTTTTCAAAGCCGCCTCTCTGCCTGTCATGTTTTCATTCAAGTAGCTTCTCATAACTTCGAAGAACTTGCTGACCAGCAAAGACCCCCCCATCTCCTCCAAATGTCTCTGTTGCTTTACAAAATTCTTGATAGCATTGGATTGTTACCTCTCCTGTCATGCTGGCCAGTTCTCTCTTGTTGCTGCAAACACTCTGTGTGCTGTGTTTTGTCTGAATAAGCTTTGTTATTTGTATTCTTGCACAGTACGGATTTTGACTCAGGCATTGAGATTGTAGGCCCTACCATAACACATTACTAATAAAAGCAGTGATAATAAAACGTGTCAATATTTTCTATAGGAACCCAAATAAGCTATTCCCTGCTGCAGTTGAATACTTGATAAGCTTTGTGGTTTAATGAATTAACTGCTCATTCAATGCTACTTTTAAATTCAGTGTCATTTATAGGATGGAGCATTAAATTTACGTTTCAGTGGGATGTAATTTTATTGTGCCATGGTTAGTGATGTTAATTTCATGTAGATAATCCTCACAGTGTGCTTCCACTTGGAAGAGCCAAGTGAGACTGATGTGAGTGTTCTTTCATTTTTTTATAGATTCCATTTGTGCTCGTCTTCTTCCAAGGGCAAAACAGATTCTATTATCATCTGACTCAGAGGCAGTGGTATCCCATCCTCAGGAGCCTCAGAGTCTGGATGGCTCATCACCTGCCAGTCAGTGTTTCCCTGTGTACTGGCCTCACCAATGTGAAGTTATCAGGGACAGAACTGAGCACATTGGTAAGTTACCGTGTTACACTTAAAATCTTGGGTATAGGCAAAGGGGAAGCACACCTTATATATAAATAAAGTCAATGATTTATTGTTAGTATAAGTGAAATCCTAGGAGGCAAGTCATTATTAGTTCACATCTAATTGCTACAGAAAAAATAATAATGCAGTTAAATTTGTTGTACGTATGATTCACTCACATCCTTTTCCTGGCTTCTTCTTACACTGCTCCTCTAGGTCCTAAGATCAATGGTTTCATTGCAGAGGTTTCGTTCTAATGGAGGAGAGGAATTGTTTATTGTGAATTGTCAGCTTCTGGAGTCCTTTGCTGGGAGAAATACAGTGTTCATGTTGATGATATCTTCTTCCTCACTCTAGTATCCAAATAGCTCTGGGGTCATTTTCATGTTTGCTTTCTCTTTCTTCATCAGTCTGCAGCTCCATGTTACATCCGGATTTACCATATAGGTGTTCTTTATATAAATTAGATATTATTTCCTTGTTCTCTTTATTACCCCTAGAACAAGTTTTGTCCAGCTCTAAGTCTGCATTTCTACACTGCTTGTTATTTCTGTTCATATAAGCCTATGGTTGTACCATGTAAAGATAAACAAAAGTAAAACAAATTAGCCATATATACCTGGTTAAATAAATTACTGTCACAGCTAAATTAAGTGAAACAAAGCTGCAGGTAGATAAAGTTCAGACAGAGCAATCAATGACTTCACTCTGTAGCTGGAGCGTCTGTTTTCCTAATGGTACCAATGCTGTCTAATGTTCACCATTGTCATCCTCACTGGTGGTAAGCAAGCTGTACAGGGAACAGTAGTAAGTTTGCACAGCAGAAGTTTGTCTGTGCACATACTGATTTTTTTTTTTTTTTTTAATTTGGAGTTATAGTGAAGATTTGTTCACAGATGAAAAAAATGAAGTTAAAAAAAGGAGCTTCCCTATTCCTTTATGTGCAACTAGTATAAATGGGGTGAACTGCTTTTCAGTGTCTCTCATATTAAAAAGACTCTAACACAGTCTTCCTGCTTATACTCCTGTGTGTGTCTCCTTTTTCAGATTGGATACCCACCACCCCTGAGCCATTGTACGCTCCAACAGGTTTGGAGATGATGCCACCATACCAAACCCCTGACAAAGGCACTGTGATTTATCTAGAAGAAGGTGAGAACACCCTGAGAAATCTTTCTGTCAGTTGTAGGTAGATGAAGCACCTGCTTTGATCTCCTTTATGAACTTAATTCAAAGCCTGATGAAATCAATATGATTTTCTGTTGTTATTTTAAAGCACTTGGGAATAAATTATTTTCCTGTAGATAGGGAAGGAAATTACACAGCTGTCTCATCATCCATAAGTTCTGTTAGTGATCTCAGAAATCCAGCTCAGCTCAAGCCATTGTTCTCAGTGAATAACAGTATGAACCAGCCTAAAATTTGCTGTGAAAATATGAGTGGAGAAAAATAATTTAGCAGCCAAAAGAGAAAATTAAAAAGATGAGAGCTGTTTAACTCTTTGACATCATGTTTATTTCTAAATTAGCTACTTCTGCAGTATGGGTGTATTACCTGTCACTAGTAGCTTGCTACATTTGGTGGCCAAGAAAACTAGTAACTGCTGTGTGACTAGGAAGGAACCTCTATGCTCTGCAGCTGGACCTGCTAATTTTTTGCAAGGGGTAAGATGTGGAGGAACACTCTGAATCCCAGCTCTCTGCCTTTTTGAAAAGGACAGTAATTTTTGTTGTGTTCCTTTAGTTGCTCTTTAAAAATGTAACTTTTCACGTCCTTTATTGCTGACTTGAACTTCATGCACAGATGACTGGAAGTGGTTCCTGTTTCAGCCTGTACAACTCTCCAGTAGAGTGTGTATTTTGGTATCATGGTTCTCAGGTTTCGCTAATGAAAATTCCCAACCAAGGAGGTGAAAACTGCTGCCTTTAAGTATGGCCAGTTGTCCCTTCTGCTCCTGAGGAATGACGTTGTGCAGGCATTTACAGGCAGTTAGCAATTCCTGGGCCAGCAAACATCAAGCTGCAGCAGAATGTGAGTGCCTTTACCTGCCTTTCCCTGCTTGCACCAGGGAGAGTAGACTCCTTGTGCTAAGGGGGCTGTTGGGCACTGCAGCCAACTGGGGATGGGAGCAGGTGGGAGGAGGAGGAGGACTTTGGAGTCCTGTGGAGTTCATCTTCTCCTTTCTGTTCCTGGGACAGAAACCCCCAGCTTGTTCGCTTTGCCATCTAAGTTGGACAGCAATAAATACAATTTTTAAAACCCTAAAATTCTCCTCACAGAGAAGCTCTATAGGGTAGGACAGGCATCTACTTTATGCAGATTTGTGACCTGAGTGCCTCAAACTGGCTTGTAATGAGCCATCGCATCTTGTGGGAGACAGCAGCAGCACTCTCCTGATTTCCTCTCAGTTTGAACTTTTTTTTTGCAGGAGCTGGGAGTTACTGCCTGCCTGGGAACTATCTGCTTCTGAGTTCCTACAGGTCCTCCTAAAATCGGGCTTGCAAAAGAAAAATACAATCTAATGGTGAGTCCCACCCAGAAGAATTAAAATATCATGATAGAGATCTCAAATTTTATGCATGCATTTCATTTTATAGCATTTGACTGATACAGATGTTTCCAGAAACAGTTTTACTAGATTAATTATTGAAATATTTATCTTCCTTAATGTTAAGGAAGAGCATTGAGGAGGAAGGGAAGAGTAGAGAAACTGTGCATGAAATTTCAGCTAAGTAGAAAGTAATTATTCGAGTGGGTATCCCAGCCAGCAAAGTGAATAGTCCTTCTCTAATGAAAACCCCTGTGGGTCTGTAGTAGTCTCAGTCATGAAGAACAATACACTGAATATGGCATCTTTTGCATGTGGCAACAGTGATTCAAGGAATAAAAGAAATTATTCTGGGAATCTTGGCTTTACGTAACTTCCCTGGGTAGTACAATCAGAGCTTATTTAACACTACAGAAGAGAAAAAGACAGACAGACTGCCACAGGATAAATCTCTAGCACAGCCCCAGGGAAGCAAGGGCAGACACAACCCTCATCTGAACAGGGGCTGCTGTGCAGCTTTAACCCTGCTGTATTGTACAGGGTCAGTCTCCCTTATTTGACAGCATGGTAAGGTGGCAGTTTCTCCTCAGGAGGATCCAGCAGTAAGAAGATGGAGAGAAGCAGGAATACAGGAGCTGAGAATACAACGGCTTGGCAATCAGTGTCTAGCCATCAGTACAAATCCCTCATTTTGCCAGTTAGAAAGTTATGTAGCAGGAAATTTCACTTCTGGACAGTGAGACAGCCAGTTTGATACCACCAGTATGAAAACCACAGTCTCACAGTACATGGTTCCAGCCTTTTATACCTGCAGTTTTCACCTGTCCTCCTTTTCCCTGAGCTGGCTCTAACCCAAGTTTCAGAGCGCAGCTGGTGCTGCCGGGCTCAGAGAGAGTTGCCAGCACGGCTATATTGACTCTGCAGCAGGGTCTGTGGGCTCCCAGCTTTCAGCAGAAGAGACACATTCTCTCTCTCTATTTTGTGGGCACAGTTTGGGGATGACAGGAAGTTTTGATTACTCCACTTTTCCACACCTTGGTGGCAAAATCTTTCTGCAATCTAAACAGCTCCCCAGCCAGAAAAGTAAATTGTTGCTGATGGCAAATCTAGAAGTTCTATTTTTTCGTGAACTATGGTAATGAAGATTGTAGTAAAAAATTCAGTTATGCCTCTATGAGCATCTCATCTGAGGAACAGTGGACAAGATAGCAGAACAGAGCAAAAGGAGCTATGGGCTCAAAATGCGCTCTAAAAGTGATGTGAAAACATAAGTTGCAATATAAAAGTGGTTGCTGCTGGGTCTGAGTGTCATCTTTTTTACTTCTAGACTAGAATAATTGAATACACAGATGTAAAAACAAACTGATGGCAACAGTTGCCAGCTGCATATGATTTCTGAGTAGAGAAGTTGCCCATTTGACTGGTGAAAAGACCTGAGGGAGCTGAGTCCCAGAGTCTTTCCACCTAACTCAGTACAGAGGATGGATTGCCTTTTGCTCGTACAAAAGAGAGACACGGGCACCTCCAAGAAAGAGTCAGATCTTAAGCTGGCTGAAATCCATAAGGTTAAGTGGGAATGGGCAACAAAATCTTTGTATAATTTCTTTTATGCTTACCTAAGATATGCTTTGAAGGTCAGGTCCATTCAGTTTTCTGTTTCTAGAAGGAATTTTCAGAAGGATGCAGGTATTGCCCAAAATGACTCAAACTGAAGTGAAAGACATCTGTTCTGCTCATTCCCCTAGCTAATAAAAACTCCTGCTTTATGTATTCCCAAGTGAGAAGTCTCTGCCCCCTGAAGCAGATCCTCCATCAGAAGGAGGACAACACACTGATATTTGAAGCACGGTTTGAAAGTGGAAATTTGCAGAAGGTGGTCAAAATGTAAGTTTCTAATCTTTTCTTCTTTTATTAAGATGGAGTTATTATCCAAGTTGTTGTTATCAGCAGCCTGCTATCAGTTTCTGACCAGGATGTGTTATTCTGGGTTTGTAACTTGTTTTCCATAGTTGAATAAGCTTCAAAAGTAGTTTCAAGTAGCCTTCACTTGAAATGATCTGATAGTCATTCAGTAGCACTGAAGGTTTTCTATAGGTGATAATCACCCACACAAACTCAAGACCTTTCTTAAGCACCTCCTTTTAAAGCGTAGTGGGGAGAATGTTTTTAGAAGTCTTGGTTGTTACTAAAAGTCCTAATGAAGACAGCAGTTGCGTTATTGACATGCTTGGTGCAGTTAGGAATCTTTTTCTGGCTGCTGCATAGACTTTGATTTATGACAGCATAAATCAGATTTGCACCTGATTTACTGTGGGGTGCTTTTTCATGGCAGCCCACCTTATTTGACACTATGTCATACTAAAGTGTAAACCAGCATCACAACTACTTGTCTTTTTTCTGCCTACCAGCAGTGAATTTGAGTACCAGCTGACCCTGCGCACCGACCTCTACACAAGCAGACACACGCAGTGGTACTACTTCCAAGTAAGCAATACACAGGCAGGGATGCCATATCGATTCACTATTGTCAACTTTACCAAGAGTAACAGCTTATATAAATGTGGCTTGCAGCCACTGTTATACTCGGAAGCTGATGCTAGGAAACACAAGGTTGGCTGGCGAAGGACTGGAAATGAAATCAAGTATTACAAAAACAATGCGGGCCAAGATGGACATCAGTATTTCTCACTCACTTGGACATTCCAGTTCCCTCATGACCAGGACACCTGCTACTTTGCCCACTGCTATCCTTACACCTACTCCAACCTGCAGGAGTACCTGGTAGCCATCTCTAAAGATCCAGTGAAGTCCAAATTCTGCAAGATTCACATCTTGTGCCATTCACTGGCAGGAAACATAGTGTATGTTTTAACTATCACCAACCCCCCTGAAAGTGGCAGGGGCACCAAGAGGAAGGCTGTGGTACTAACCGCAAGGGTGCATCCAGGAGAAACTAACAGTTCCTGGATAATGAAGGGCTTTCTAGATTACATTCTTGGTGATTCAGGCAAAGCTCAACTCCTGCGGGATAGTTTTGTCTTCAAAGTGGTACCCATGTTGAATCCAGATGGTGTGATTGTGGGAAATCACCGGTGCTCTTTAACAGGCCAGGACCTGAACCGCAAATACAGATCTAACCTGAAGAAATTCTATCCTTCCATCTGGTATACCCGAAACATGATCAAAAGGTAACCTCGTTTTCTTGCCCTTTAGAATAGCTGATTTTCCTTTCCACTGTCTCTTTGTTAGTGTGACTTCTCTATGTTCCTTGTTGTTTTGGTATTGTTTAAATCTTTGTCCTGTACCCAGGCCTTTCTGACTTTTTTGTTTATGTTCAGTTGCATTTCAGAGAGGGTTATTTTTTTCTTCAGTATTGTGCATGTTTTCCTTTAATATGCTTTCTCCAATCCTGGTAATAAGTTGCATCTCCAAAGTAAAAGGCTTTTTGTCAAAGCATTTTCAGCATATTTCTCCCCACTATCCTCTGTCGAAATCTACTTACCAAATTCCTTATTTCTTTCATTTTCTTCTTTTCTGGCATACAACCGCATCCCAGAATGAAGTTAGGTTCAGAACAGATCCCAGATGTCCACTTGACAGCAAAGATTGACAAGTTTGCTGTGTGTTTTGCTACAAATATGTTTGATTTATTATGCAGACCTCCAGTCACAGAGACATTGATACTCTGGATATAAAACTGAACCTTTGATTATTAAACTAAACCTTCAGCAAGTAAACTCAATCTCTCTGGTTTAACTTCTATAACAAATTAATACAAAAAAGACTTGTGCAGAAAGACAGTGTCAGAATTAGTACATTTAATGTTTTTAATTTAGTTACAGCCTGTTTTAAATAAGATCTGTATTCTTTCAAATGAATGTCTTGGCATGTAGATCTCTAGCTTACAGGGGATGAGCTCTGCACCTCTCCTTTTCCATGAGAATTCCTCTCCCTGTCTTACTATATGGAGATAGCCTGCACTTGTGAGTGCACTGTAATTAACATTAATTATGTCTACTGAAGTATGACTGATCTTCAGCCTCATATTCAGCTACTGTCAGCTGAGGGAGACAGGTTTGTTACTGCTTCCTTCTTAGTTCCACCATGGATTTCCAACTCCTGCCCAGAGTAAAGCTCTAGATGACAGGCTGTGGTGCCATCATATTTTCTCTGTAGAGCTCTGCTTTGACACAGATTGGGCATCGGGAGTGTGGGTTGTGAAACTGCAATGTGTCTACCTGCAGATTTTCTTTAAAGAGTTAATTAAGCAATAATACATTGCAGAATCTAGGCACATCATAAACATTGATGTCTCCAGTTTGATAAAGGAAAGAGTATTCACTGCCATTTATGCTTCAATCTCATAATTGTACAGTATGTATATATTATACAGTACATTCAACATATGTACAATAGTGAAAGAGCAGCGGATAAGAATAGCGGGTTTCAGCTGTACAACCTGCTCATATACTCATCTACAGAGCTGGATGTATATAACTGAACCCGAGAGAACAAACACACAGACAAAGGCTGATGATGCATACAGTCATATCTTATTTCTGTGCAGTGACAAGTGATTTGTTCTGGAAGGAACTGAGCACTTTGACTCTAATCTAGCACACTAAAGGTTTAACTTATAGCTCAGAATATGAAACTTGTATTGATTTCTTGCTCTTTAGGTTAGACATGAACTTCAGTATAACTTACTAGCTCAGACTAGTTTCTGAGGTGGAGATAAAAAAAAAAAACAAAACCACTTCTAATAAGGTATTCTATGTTGTCCCGTATTACAGAGTGATGAGGGAACGTGATGTTTTTCTGTATTGTGACATCCATGGTCACAACAGGAAACAAAACGTCTTCATGTATGGTTGTGAGAGAAAGCAGCAAGCAAAAGCACCAAACATGCATCCACGTATCTTCCCACTCTTGCTGAGCAAGAGCTGTCCAGATAAGGTAAGCAAATGTCTGGGTAGAAACTCATCTAAAAATTCAAGCACCATCTGGGATCCCTAATTTTTGTTAAGGTATCACATTTACTAAAAGACTGTACTTCACTGAGTAAAATAATCTTCAGTCGACTAAAACTAGAAATGGTAAGAATATGAAATTTTAAGTCCTTTGAAATTCCAGCACTCCAAAATGTATCATGCTGAATTGGGACATAAAGCTAGCATTTTTTTAAAGGTTTTTTTAAAAGAATGAAAAAAAAAACGAATATCAAAGTAACATTGTTTTAACAGTGTCAAAAACTAACATTAAATATTGTGTACTTATATTAAATGCAGCTTTAAAATATGTTGGAGAATTAAAAACAAGTAAGCAAATAAGAAACTAAAGAATCATAGAATCATAGCATGTTGTGAGTTGGAAGGGACCCTCAAGGATCATCGAGTCCAACTCTTGCCCTAGCACAGGACAATCACAAGATTCAGACCATGTGTCTGAGGGCACATGTTGTCCAAATGCTTCTTGAATATTGTCAGGCTTGGTGCCATGACTACCTCCCTGGGGAGCCTGTTCCAGTGCTCCACCACCCTCTGGATGAAGAACCTTTTCCTAATGTCCAACCTAAATTTGCCCTGGCACATCTTCCTGCCATTTCCCCTGGTCCTATCATTGGTGGCCAGAGAGAAGAGATCAGCACCTGCTCCTCCTCTTCCCCTTGTGAGGAAGTTACAGACTGTGATGGGATCTCCTCTCAGTCTCCTCTTCTCCAGGCTGAACAATCCAATCGACTTCAGCCTCTCCTCATACAGCTTCCCCTCTAAACCCTTCACCAGTTTTGTGGCCCTTCTCTGGACACTCTCCAGTAGCTTTATATCCTATTTATCCTGTGGCACCCAAAACTGCACACAGTACTCGAGGTGAGGCCACACCAGTGAACAGCAGTTATTCAAGACCTGTATCCAAGTTGTTAATGAAGACATTAAAGAGCACTCACCCCAGGACTGATCCATGCAGGACCCTGCTATTGACGGCTCACCAGCCCGATGTAACCCTATTGAGTATAACCCTGTTTCTCCAGATTGAATCTTTTTGAAAAGTTCTGTTGAAAATTGTGTCAAAATCACTACATTTGAGTAAGATAAATTTTCAGTTAGGGGGGGAAAAAAATAGTAGGAAATGACAGCTTTTAAAATATGTCATTTTCCAGCAAAATCTGACTGCAGTAAGCTTCTTCTTAACCAGAAGGGTTGAAGAGGCTCAGGAATAAAACACACAAACTAGCCTACTAGATGTCATTGCATACTTGCAGCTATTGCTGTTTTCCTCAAATATCAATAATGAGGTGGTTGTGAGCTCCGGATCAGTTGCATCAAAATGTTGGTCTATAAATTCATGAGACAAGAGCTATTCCAACTTCTTAGTAAATATGCATATTGGTATATAACAGGATTTGTGGTAACTCAGCTGGTCAGCTGTCTATATGGCATCGTTTAGAAACAGTTAGTACAGCTACATAACAAATTATTTGTAGATGTCCCAGAAATCCTTAAGGTAAATCAAGCTTTTATTCAAAGGGCTCTTATTTCACCTACATCTCCATTATACCAGTAATAACAGTATGCTCTGAGCTATGTTGTGCAGTACTTGAGTGAAAACTCACAATTGTTTACCTGGTAGATAAGGTTTTAAAAAAACTTGCTTAAAGGGTTAAAATGAAATTGTTACATCTTCCTGTTTACTTCAAAGGCTAATGCTGTACCTGTCTTTTAAGTTCTCCTTCCCAGATTGCCATTTCAGAGTACAAAAGAGCAAAGGAGGCACAGGTCGAGTGGTAATGTGGAAGATGGGCATCAACAACAGCTACACTCTGGAAGCCTCTACCTGTGGCTCTAAGTTGGGTGAGACAATTCCCTGTAGCTATTCAGTAGGAATCATCAAACAGGACATTTACTTTTGTTTTTTCATGGAAAACAGTATCTTGAGCTACCATCCCCTTGTTGGTGTTCTGTCTTATTGGGTAGAAATGAATGATGTTTTAAGATAAGAGCTGGACAAACACTAAAACTAGGGCATTCACCTGGCAACCTTTCAGGCTACCACTAGTGTTATTGTATAGGTATCATGAAACAACAATATAAGTGGATGGCAAATTAAAAGCAGTAACTAAAGCCAGTTGTATTTTTAAGAAATTTTGTAATAAGGAATCAGTTAACTATGCATTATAGCTAATCCCCTCTGAGGGGACAGATTTGCTCATATAGGCAGAATAGTGATCTCTAATATCATCTGTATAAAACTCTGGCAATCATAGACCTGTCAGTGAATGATAGGTGAGTTTACAGTCAGCCACCATCCTGAAATATCACAGATATGTAGCAGTCAGCAGGATGACTGACATTTTCATTTCTGTCTTGCTCCTATTGATGCTGCAGGCTGCAGACGAAGTACCCATTTCAATATGAAAGACTTTGAGTCAATAGGACAGCATTTCTGTGATGCTCTCTTGAACTACTGTGTTCATAACAAGGAGGTAAGGAAAGTCCCTCCTAGGCCTTGTCTCCTGCCTCAGTTCAACCTACTGTGACAAAACATAGTACTCTATAGGGTTATAGCAATAATAAATTTGATAATGGCTTTCTTTAAGCAGTAAACTAAATTTGTGGTGTTTATTATTATTATTATCTGTGCCTGAAGGAACACAATCAAGTAGTGAAACAGCAAGCCAGAGTGAACTCCAAGGTCCTGAATTCTGATGTGTCAGACTGGGATTCCAGGTAACTTAGAACTATTCAGATATGCCACAATTTATTATATGTTCTCTGCACCTCATAAAGAGTACCAGAGTAAATGTTAGAAATGTTACTAAAATCAGACTTTTGTCACACTCCTTAATTCAACACTCCTTAAAAGACTGCAAACAAATCTTATACCTAAACCTTAATAGCCAGTTCATTGGAAGTAGAGGTCTGTATCTATCCCAGATGGCCTTCCTGAGGAGAAATGAAACTGCATTTGTACAGCGCTCAGTCTATTGCATCTCTTAAATCAATATGCTTTTTTTCAGCCTTACATTTTGCAGAGCAATCTAGCCACAATATAAAGTGTGTTGTTTTGGTTTTGTGTAACGCTGATTTCATTAAGCATGGAAGATGCTACTCTGATTCCATTTAGCCAAAGGGGTTAAGTTCAGGGTAATTGGCAGCAGTGCAAGAATCTGTATGGTAACCAAACGATACATCTATTACACTTAATCAGCTCCTCCTGTGCCAGTGTGGACTGTGAGTGACTGACTACACGATCACTTGTACAGGTGATTCATGAGAGGTGGGCATTTACACGCTGTGAATAGTTGTGGCTTTGTGGTCATCTATTACGGAATAAAACTTTTGTACATTTCTTTTTTGGGGGAACATTAATAGGTTGGCTCTATCTCATCAAACTTTAGGTGCCCAGAGTATAGAAATCAAGAGCTGAGTTTCACAACTGGTGCTGAACTGCAAGGAAATAAAAAGAGACACAAGATCTTAATGTATCATCAGAGAGCTAGGAGAAGACTCACTGGGAACAAAGAGGATTGAAGTTCTGTGAGAGGATTTATGAAGGGATGGGGGGGAAGGTGTGTGAAGCAGAACTAAAAGAAACCTAGGTAGAAGCAGGTGATGCCATCTGGATAGATCACCTCATTTTCAGTAACCAAGCTTCCTCTAAGACAATGATGCCTGTTGCAGTTGTTATCCCGCAACGTCCCGTCCGGTCGAGGCGGCACAGAGACAAACACACACCCCGTCTCTGGG
>NW_010303039.1:0-18856 GCF_000700745.2 Antrostomus carolinensis | reverse complement strand
GGAGAGAGAGAGGGGGGTGTCTTACCTTTCCGTACAGCCCGATATCTTCCGGCCGCCAGACCCTATCTTACTACAGATGCCCACTTCCTGCAGGTTACCTGACAGTCTGTAAAATTAAAATGTTGATCTGTAAGACAGGCATGTGGAAAACACATTCACATCTCTACAGCTAGGGTTACTACAGAAAACACTTGCTAATGGTTGGAATGAATGCTGCAAAATACTATTTGCAATCACCAAATCTGGAAATTAAACAAAACAATGCTTGTCTTTCACAGCAGTCAAGCTTCCGACAGCCCAGACTCCTGTGATCTGGTTGCACATCAGCTAAAACTAGGTACTAAGGTATGCTGTGACTTTTTCTTGTCTTTTTATATCTCTGTCCTGAATGCCACTGGGAAAGAATTACTAGAGTTAACAGGCTCAATTTTGAAGAACCCTAGGATTAAGTCAGTCAGAATATTAATTAACAAATCAATAGTCTATAGAGATACAGTCTAAATGAACAGTGCAGAGCGATAGTATTAATTTTCCCTATAGCTTAACCCAGAGTGTCCAGAAGGTGGTGGTTTTGTTCCAAAAGAAGGTATCTTTCTACCTGTCTGGTTCTGCAGTACAGCTGAGTAAGCAGACATAGGGTCAGGGTGAGGAGAAAGAGGGCACCAGCTTTAAGCACAAAAAGTATGGTGCCCATTTGCACAGTGTTGTCAGCCATACTTTGCAGACATCCAGTTCAGAGTCTTCTGGAGTTGTGTTCTCCTCTTACACATGCAGGCAAGTCATCATCACACTGGTGCTAAGTGCTGTCAGCATCAGACTACCCCATTGCCTGATTCTAAGCTTATAGGCAAATGTAGCCCCTGAGTTAACAAAGTACTTTCACTGGAGGGCAATGAGACATTTTATTTTCCTGAAACCTGTATTTCCTTGTTTTGCTGAAAATAGCTCATTGAAACATGTTTTTTTTGTCCTTGTTTACTTGCTGCTCATTTCTTTAGTGCCTGTGATTACCATAATATTACTCAAGATGATATTGAGAGAACATACCGTTCTGCTTAAACAATGTGACACTGAAATACAGTTGCATATCTGCTGGGCCTAGTCAAGTTTGTACTGGATTTGAGGCGCCGAGTCCTAGCAATAAGATAGTACATAAGATAGTGATACTAGAATAAACTAGTTTTGTGGAGATAGAAGTGTTGTAAACAGGCCAAAAGATGAACTGAGCGTGTGCAAAGGTAAAGTTCAGCTAAAGGGCACAGTGACAAAAGTTTCATGACCACCAAAGGACACCCCCAAAGATGAGCAGTACACATGCGAAAAGAACATTTACATATATTAATGGATTCTTGGAAATGTGATGAATGTTAATAATTTCTTGGAAAAGTAATGAATATGCATGTTTTGATAGTATGAAGCTTTTGTAGAGACAAGTCAGCACGCACGGTAGGTGGAGCGATCCCCCATGCATCCGGTGCCGTAATAAAGAATGCCTGCTTCTTAAGACTACATCGGTGTTAAGAAGTTAATTTTGGTGACAAAGATGTTTCCTGTAGATAAGCAAATCAAACTTTTGTGAATGTATTACTTTTAGAAAGCCTGTGGATTAATTTGCTTCCTGTTTGTGACATAAATACAGTAAAAAGAGGAAACTGGTACCAAGACTGTGCACTAAGACTGTGTAAAACTGAAGTGACCCCTGTAAGACTTTGCAAAACATGCAGATAGGCAATTCAGATGACTGGGCTGGTTGACAAATTGTGTGATTTCGAGTTTTAGATCTAGTTTCAGAGATGACAGTTTGAAACATGATGTAGCCAGATAAGATCTGGTGAGTGCACTTGTGGTGAGGCAAGCTGCCACGTCTATCCCTTTATGTGCTCTGCCCCTCCCTGGAGGCGTTTGTCATTAGAGGAGTTATATGGAAAACACATGTTTGGGAAAAGTTCAACAGTCCTGCTTAGTCCCACTGTTATCCAGAGTTTAAGCAAAGCTACTGGCTTTTGTACTTAAGGACGGTGAAGTCCAGACCGACTTTCCACTCATCCAAACCACCTGGGGGTAGTAATTTCTGATGGCAGGGCTGTGAGGGTGGTGTTGACTTTTAATGCTTATCCACAGCTTGGAATTTATTCTATTCTGTTCAGCGCTAAAGAACCAAGCAGGAATTTCCACCACTGATGCCATGGTAATTCCAGGACTATATTAGTTACAGAAGGTTACAACTGTAGTGGGTTGGATGAAAAGTCTCTTTTGCGTGGTACAAGGGCAGGTAGCAGAGGGTTGATGAAAGTACACAGAGGAGGAATGCGTATTGAGATATTTTTTCCTTAATGTGCCCTCTGTCATGTTTGTTCTTATAACTCCACTTTTGGGATTGAGTTTATGCATATGTGAATGATAAATCTACATGGGCACATTTCCTGGTGCTGGATTAAAAAAAAAAATCATTAAAACTTTAGAATTAAATTGTTAAATGGACTCTAAAATTTGGAGCATTTTCTGGTTAACACCGAGTATCCTGAGCCTTTTAATATTTCTCAGCCTTTCATGCCTTCTTACCCCACTTCCTCTTGTCTGGCTGGCAGTATGTCTGTGCATGGAGGTGTGACACAGGGCTGGCAGCTGTGAGGACTGGCAACTTGAGAAAAATTTGCCTAGAATTCTAAGCTGTTCCACTTCATTTGCTAAAAATAGCCTTGTTTGTGTCAAAACACTCACTATGCAAGTCAGTGGGATTGATTCCTTTTTTTTCTGACATCTGTAAGCACCATTTCCTTGTGGTCTATAAATGGTACATACAAGCAAGGGAAGTGGGTTGGCCTGATGTCTGTGACTAAGCAGTAGATTGAGCAGGCTGCCACATAACTCTCATTCATAACTGCTTTTTGCAAAATATCTGTGCATGATATTCATCCTAGGGATTGGGATTAAAGGCTCTATAATGAGGTTTATCCAGATGACATGGGAGATGTGGAAGCCTGTTGGATAATTGTGATTTTGGGGGACTTTCAAACTCAGAATAAGAATTAGATGGGTGTAATACTGCTCTAGATAACTGAAGTCCAGACAAATGCAGAAGACCACTGCAGAAAGTTTAGGGTACTGTTTCTCATCCATTTAGTTTGGTCTTTAAACCTAGTGGACTTGCTTGGTAATATACGTAAAAGAAACATCCAAGGACAAAGAAAGGCAGGGATGCCTTTCTAGAAACACTTGACCCATACAGAACTCATACAAGAGCATTTGTTAAAGCTTAATTACTTCATGGTCTGTACTAAATAATGGATGAGTATATTCCTCATCCCGACAGACTTTCCACATGATGTGATGAGTCATTTAAGAATTACTTTCTGTCCTCCCTTTGTCTCCTCCTGCCACATTCCTTGTTGTGTATTCCTTCCACTTATATCCCTGTGATGTTCAGTTCCTGCCATGACCTGATTTAACACATTAATCTGATAGAAAATAAACCCAGCAAAAGGAATGAGATAGTTTTCTGCTGAGTTAATGAGTTAAATCAGCTCACACAATATCAGGGCCAGTTTAAGGGATGAGAAAAACACTAGCTAGGAGCAGGAACCAAAGTGGCAGGGTTTGGAGTGGGGGAGGCAGGACCAAGGACAAAGGAAAAAAGACTTTCTCCTTCAGTAGCAGGAAGCCCTTAGGAGATCTCAGCAGTCTGTGAAATGACAGCTTTAAGTGATTACTCAGACCTCCCTATTTTAAAAGTGACTGCACTGTACAAATGGGCCACTCATTTAGTCCACAGTAAAGCAGAGATCCCTCTGGGTACAGAGCCCATCCCATCACCCGCCTGCCTTAGGAGAGAATGAGCATGTTCAGGACTGAACACAGCTTTGGCCACATAAGAGCCTGATTCTGTAAGGGTATGCCTTCCAATACCTCTAAACACCAGTATACACTGCAAAACTATATTACTTAAGTGGAGCTTCACTAGGTCCTCTTCTGTAACGATGAAATTGTACAAATTGCATTCATGCATCTTTCATGTGATGAATTAAAGTGCTTTTGCTGGATGTATACGAGTAAGAAAACATGCCAGAGTGATATTGCTACTACATAAAGAAAGTAACAACAGTTTATCAAATAAGTTTGGAAGAACAGTAACACAATTCCTGCAAGAAGTGTCTTACTTTTGTCCTTTTCATTATTATGTGTGTTTTCCTATATATATATATATTAGTCACACTTCAGCGTCTAATTAAGGTTATTAGATCAAAAGACTTAACAAAATTTCTGTTGTTGTTCTTGATAGAAGTTCTTAAAGGCATTTGAAAAAGGTGAATAGCAAGGAATGTCACAGGTACAGCAGCATTTTTGACAGATACTCATGCTGGAGCTGTACGTAGCTGTCAGTGGCACTTTGCTGATGTTCAGCCTAGAAATCTATATGGCACTCAGATGTAAAATAGGAACACTGTTATTTTTCCCTAGAGAAAGCAAGAAAGAAGAAGTCACATTAATATTTTGATGGGTAATATTGATTTTTATGTACATATACATTATAATTGTGACTGCTTTATTAATGCTTTCATTAGTTCAGTAGGTAGACCAGTGCTTCCCAAGCTTTTTGCATTTTATGCCAGTCTTTCTTTTCAGAAGCTCCCAAATCAGAAAAGCAGAGCAGTGGCAATTAATACTACTGAGAAAGCCTGGCTTTCTAGGTTCTCAGACTAAAAATAAACAAGCCAAATTGAGTAGGAAGCATGCTCCCTTGTCAATATGATATGTTTGTGTCCACGTTCATAAATATGTGCTGAACAGAATGGCATAAGGAATTCAATTGTGAGCAGCTTGTTTACATGTTTATTTGCAATTCTTTTTTTTTTATTTGTAAATATAATTTTCCCTCATGAATCAAAATGGTTACGTACCATTTTCTGTGCAGAAAAAAAACAAAACATCAGGAGAATATTTTCACAGCATTGCTGAAGACAGAAGTTATGAAAGCAAAAAAGTGAGTATTTTTTGTCCTGGTAGAAACATTTTGTGCTCTTTTTTTGACCAGAGGCTGATCCATGACAGCTTAATTCAACCACTGTAACTTCGGACAAACAATTTTGTTACCAAA
Organism: Antrostomus carolinensis; assembly: GCF_000700745.2. Classification (NCBI taxonomy): domain Eukaryota; kingdom Metazoa; phylum Chordata; class Aves; order Caprimulgiformes; family Caprimulgidae; genus Antrostomus; species Antrostomus carolinensis. The sequence continues at coordinate 13,761 of NW_010303039.1, read as the reverse complement.
AGCTGCTGACCTAGAATGCCCATTGTTCTTTATTGTTTATTTCATCTGTGAATGAAGTGTCAACGTCAACAAGTCTAGGTCAGAAAAAGATGGTAAATTTATATCTCGTGAATATATTATCTGATACATTTAGATTTTTCTGTCAAGGAATATGACTTGGAGCTGGAGATTATACCAGCTCTTCTTCAGTCTCCAAAATACTAACACCTCATTCCCTCAGGTGGACCTGTTTTACTTCTAGTTTCATTGAACAAGACTTTTGCCAAGTCCGTGAAAACATTTTCTGTTGTGTTTTCCAGTCCAGTAGAGTGTTGTGAAAAGAAGAGAAAAGGAAAGGTCACGGGACATTCTAGGGAAACAGAGAGTGCATTTTTTAATTAACTTTGGGGATCATTACCAGCTCCAAAATACTTGTGCTGGCAATATTTGTAAAGCTGCATCATGCCCCTTCCTACCATTCAGAGTGTGAGATTCAGTACTCAGCATTAGCGAGCCTAGCAACTATCATGAGATTAAGTTTATTAAAAGGTCATTATCAGAATATTTGGTATAAGATCTAACCTTTTGTAAAAACATCACTTCTCCATTGTTGCTGTTTGGCATCCTAAATAACTTTAAAAAATGTGAACCTTATCATAGCTTAACACTTAAAAACGCTAGATTAAAACAGTGGAGTCTGATGTTATGTTCTTACTTTCATGAAAAGGAATTTAACTTAAATATTTTTTATAATACTGAGCATCCATCAGCTTGCTAAGTGAACACAAGTTGTTGAGTTTTTTAAGCCTTTGAAAATCAGGTCAAATACTGAATGCCTAGGTTGCCTTATGCTTGGGGAGAAGAAAACAAAAAAAAAGTGTGGTGGTTTAACCACAGGTGCTCGCTCACCCACCCTCCGGTGGGATGGGGAGGAGAAACTTAAACGAATGGGGCTCATGGATCGAGACACGAGCAGTTTACTGGGATGGTAAGGAAGGGAGAAACAGCACCAACAGTACTAATGAAAGAATATACAACACAAGCGATACACTGAACCAAACAGCTCACCACCCCACCGGCTCCTGAACCGCGGTACCCGGTACCCCCCTTTCCCTGGAACTTCCCTGTTTAAATACTGAGCATGATGTCACATGGCATGGAAGACCCCTTTGGCCCCTTTGGGTCTGCTGCCCCAGCTGCTCCCCTCCCAGTTCCCTGTGAACAATTAACTCTAGTCTAACCAAACCCAGGACAGAAAGAAAAGGAAAACAAGCCTGATCTGTACATGTTAACTCTTAACTCTTTTCCTATGAGTTACTGAAGCCTTACCAAGCTTCTCCTGTCCTAACCTAGTGTGCACTCCTTGAACAAGCCATAAAGGGCCCAATCATAGATGATGATACCATTTTTTCATTCAGTCTTTTGGAACTTTATAATATTAATAATTCATTCTTCTTTCTATTCTGTTTCACAGACTCAACACATTGAAACTCAACATAAGATATTTCAGGTACCTGACTCAGTGAAAAAAGGTAAACATTATATATTTGTTTAATACTTAAAATCCTAATAAGCCATTTTTTTCCCCTATAATCTCACATCTCAGTAAAGAGTATGTCCCAAAAAGATAAGTACAGAGTTCTTTGGCTGGGTGTGGTGGTTTGGGTGGATTCACCCTTTTGCTTGCAGCTTGCAGCCAAACACAGCCTGCTCTATCACCCTCCCCCCTCGTCACCCAGGGAGTAAGGGAGAGAATTTGGAAAGAAGGGCAAGGACTCACGGGTTGAGATAAAAACTATTTACTAATTAAAAGAAAAATGATAATGATAACAACAATGATAACAGACTATACAAATGAGTGATACACAGAGCTCACCGCCCGCTGACCAATTCCCAGCCTGTGCCAGCTAACGATCCCGCAGCCGAGACGGTCCTGAACCGAAACCCTGGAAACGTGATCCCGAGCGATCCCCAAGAGAATACCCTGTCTTCCAGTCTACCCTGGTTAATATACTGACATGACGGGATATGATATGGAATATTTCATTGGCACAACCAGATGCCAGTTTTGGGTTTTGCTATTCCCCGCCCCCCCCCCCCCCCAGTCCTAATGCAGCTGTGAAGTAGCCAAACACTGTGGCCTTGAGCTACAGCAGCAACTAAAAAAAAACCAGTACTGTTATCAACGTTCTTCTCGTGATACGTTCTTCTCTCTGAACTGAAACACTGAAAGTAAAACACAGCTATTCTGATTACTAAAAAGAAAATTAACTCTATCCTAGCAAAACCAGGACACTGGGATTTCACCCAGTCTCAGTATTTGGACGAGATCATTTTTCTTTAGTTTAAACTGTCTTCATCACATTATTACACTCTGCTTTACTGATTGGGAATGGTCTCACTGGAGAAAAACTGAGCCCGAAGCAAACTCCAGAGAGGTGAAAAAATATTTGCTCCTATTGGCAATAGGGTACACGTGTTTGTAATAATGTGTTCATTTGATCCAGAGAAACTAGAGGAGAAAACATTCATTGAAGTCAAACAACGCAAGCCAAATCCTATGTAAAATTGGGATCAACCAGAACTTTTTCGTTTCAGTAGAGACAAAAGGAAAGAAGCAAATGTGGAGGCCAAGGAAACTTAACCAGAGGAGTTGTGTCATTGGAAGCACTAGGAAATCTGGGAAAGATTTAGGTGTCAAAGTGAGCAAGTAGCTCAGTGTGAGTTATCTTCATACTGTGCCATGAGGACAAATATAGTTCTTGCCTATGTGCCATGAGGACAAATATAGTTCTTGCCTATGTGAAAAAAGGAGGGAAAAGCTACCTTGACTTCTTTGTAGAACTTCTCTGAGACTAATACTGAATTACTTTGACTACTTCTGGTGTCATAATTATTTTAAATATTTTTTTTTAAAAAGAAGAGTGCAAAAGAGAACCCTTCAAAGTATTTAATAACTGGAGATAACATCTTGTTATGAGACTTAAGAGAGTTCAGACACTTTATGATGAAATGAGACTTTCTGGGATGAAAATTGTCTCCTAAAATCATAGAATCATAGAATCGTAGAATAGTTTGGGTTGGAAGGGACCTTATTGCAGCTTTTAATTGCTTGAAGGGGACTTATAAGAAAGATGGGGCAGGGCCTGTTGCAATATAACAAGGGGTAATGTTTTTAAACTAAAAGAGGGTAGATTTAGATTGGACATATGGAAGAAATTTTTTATGATGAGGGTGGTGAAACACTGGAACAGGTTGCCCAGAGAGGTAGTAGAAACCCCATCCCTGGAAACACTCAAAGTCATGTTGGACTAGGTGGCACTTTGGGTGCTGAAAATCTAACAGTGTCATGCTTTGACATGTTATACGTTTTAGCATTGACTTTGTACTTGGTTCTGAATTCCTGTCTTCTTTTACTCAGACGTGCACCCAGAGCTATTCTGCGTTATGACTACTTTGGTTTTGCCCTGGAGAACTTAAAAAAAACCCCAACAAAGTAGCATGGTAGCTGGAAAACTAACAGATGAATATTTGGTTTGTGAAAGAGTTTGTAGGAAGGATTTGCCTGTGATAGGAGAGGACTGGATTAATTGATTAGGGGTATCCTGTGTTCATTCTTAATGTATTTTTTTAAACCTATGTAAATATAATTGGAGGGTTTTCCTGTGTTTTGCCCTCCCTACTTTATTTTGGCCAGGTTGGTTAAATATGGAATTATTAATGGAATTCAGTATCAGCTATATAAAGCACCTCTTCACTTCGAATAAAAGGAGATTCAAAATGTTGTAAATATTTATGTCCAAGGGACATACCTTCCCATACACTGTCAGACCTGGCTCATCTCACCCGTTGATCATGGACCTTACCCAGCAGTTTCCTCCCTCACTGTGCCCTGCAGGTGGGGTATTTGCAGTGCAGCACTGAAGCCAGCTGCAGCTCACCTGAGCCGTGCTGGCTGGTAAGCTGCATCTGCCAGGTCAGGTCTTGCTGAGAGAGAGGCCAGGGGCCTGGGCTGCAGCAGTGGTTTTGCCACTTGAGGAGATGTGGCCATCAGCTGAGCAGCTCATGAACACATATCACCTGTCAAGATCAGTCGGCTGGCACCAGCTCTTCTCTCCCACTCCCACCCTTGTGCTTGGCCAGTGGGGCTCGACACAGTACTCGTTCTCTCAAGATGTCTGTTACGACTCTAGTCCAGTGTCATTTGAATGTCAGACACTTGCTTTCTGTGGAGCAGACACTAGGAGTGAGAACATGTTTTTCAACAGAGCTGCCTGCATACCAAAACAAAATAACCACGTTGCCTTTGGCACCTTCACTTCCTGATTTACAGTTCTATGCATAGTGGAACAGTTTCAGTGGGAGCTACCTAGAGTGTCTTTATCCCAAAACAGCCTTTATTAGGCAATAGATGAAGAAGGGGAGGTGGGCACATGAGTTAGAACCTGCTCAATATGAAGAAAGTCTTAATCCCCACAAGTAGTCATCTGAGTAAATGGCTTAAAGTCCAGCCATGTCTGCTTACTGTAGGTAACTGTATCAACCTCAGCCAGTTAATGAGTCTGAACTGGCTAAGACAAAATTTGGATGTTTCATTGTGTTGGCTTTCTTTTTAAGAGATGACTTTCAATATTTTTATGGTTTCTTCTTTTTACAGTAAAATTGCCAATTACAGCCTGTGCCAAACAAGTAGGAAAGGATTTCAGGTAGGATACTATTATATTTTGCAGGTTTCTAGCATTTATCACAGAGCAGGAGTGAGAGTATGAACCCATCCTGATTTCTCTACAAATCCAGGATCCTCCTTTTTCTGCTCCTCTGACATTGTGCTTCATTGTTCTTCATAAACTAGACACCTGTCACTGGCCACTTCATCCCATGGTAGAGGCTGCAGTGGAAGTTTATCACTTAGAGATATAGGTATATCACCACAGAGAAGCAGAGAATCCTCTTTCCTCCATCTCATCTGGAGCACAGACCCCTTCCTTCAGCACATAGCTGAAGCTTCTTTCCCCAGCTTTGCTGGACTCGCGAGTTCACAGGCACTGACCTGGTGCTTTTCTGGAATAAAGGATGATTGCTGCTGCCTTGGGAGAAAGGGGGAAGAAGATAGGGACATGCAGCTACTAAGAAACAGGGCAAAGGTAAGAAAATAAAGGCCTAGCCAGGCTAGGTGTCACAAACAGTCCAAAACAGACATTTACTAGTTTAGAATAGTTGGATATCTTAAAATATTAATATATAACAGTATATTAATATAACAGTATTGTTGTGGTGCTGGTGCATAGCTCATTGCTAGTGCATTCCCTTCACTTCTAGATTCTGGTGCTTTGGCAATGAACAATGAAGGTTGTACACTCTTACGGTGTGCAAGCCCCTGTGGCAGTAACACTGATGATCAGTATTGATTACTTTCATACGTACCCACCTACTGATAGCATCAAATGTTATGTGTCTTACCAAATGTACGTACATGTGGCTGTTGTTGGGTAACAGAGCAAAGTGGAGTTGGCCAGCTAGTTAGATGACAGAAGATCTTGCCACAAACACCTTATGAAATAATACATATGAATTTGCTCACACTAAGGGATTTCAGGGACACCTTCTTTGCACCTTACAGCTCAGACTTTGCTATACCAACTGGAAAATTTTAGGCTTTTCCCTGATAAGACAGGAAAGAAGTGTCTTTGATGTCTGTCTTTACTTCTGTGATGATAAGCTAACCCTCTGCTGCTTCTATCATGGGTACTTCTGGCTGACTCAGAAGGGTTAGTGGTGTAGTGGCTACATGATATTGGCAGTCGTGTCCTTAAGATAGTATGATGGCATTGTGGTTCTTTGCAGTTTGAAATACAGTAAATTACTTCCTTTCGTTTTGTTTTTTTTTTTCTCATATGATTCTTAGGAAATTATTCAGACTAAAGTAGCAGGAATTTTACCTGTAAGGATTTTCTATTCTGCATGCTCATCTGTCTGTATATCTTGTCATTAATTTGTGTGTAAATAAAATATTTTCTGGCCTGACTGCTGTATGTTTCAGCTCTGGGAGTCTCACCCATGATGCTAAAGGCAATCATGAAAACCCATCGGTGCCACAGGAGGCAGGAAAAAGTGTGTGCCGTGCTACCATCCTATCCACAAGAAAAAATTTCCATTCATCCAGCTTTAGTCTGGTCTCCCAGAAGATGAAGAAACACAATGGTAAAAGTGTCTCCAAGTCTGCAGAGAACACGTTTCAGTATTTTAAAGGTTTCTCAGTTACTGTTCTGTTCAAAATACACCACAGAATTGAATTTAGTTGTGTTTTCTGGGTTTCTTGGTCTAGCTATCTCAAGGTACTGAAAGACGGAAGACAGATGATGGTAGGAATATATTAGGAGTGCTGGAAGACTCCTGTGTTCAGCAGCAGCTGATACTCTGTGGCAGATAGCAGAACCAGTTTCAGGGAGCTTCCCAGCTGAGACTAGTACTAGAGGTTCAGAAGCTTGTTAACCTCTTTGTGAACAGCCCAGGGGAAAGAGCTTGTAAAACCTCAGCCTAATGGCAAAGGATAATGCCTCTAACCCAGCACTATCCTTCTGCAGTTTCTGTTGGGAGGGGCTCTAGCCATCCGTTCATTGTTTGTCATATGTCATGCCATAAAGGGATGTATGGTCTGATTCTGTGAAGTGATAGAATTAACCTTTCCAGAGGGTGACAATAGAATATCATATCACTGGAGCAGTAAAACCAGGTCCTGTGCCTGTGGCTGAAGTTTCCACATTTTAGTACTAGATTTTGAATCATGCTGTGGCTTTCCTTCAGTAAAGGAAATGTTTCTGCCATAACACTACAGTTTCTTCTGAAGGAAACCAAAGGTATGTACCTTTTTAGTAAGTAGTAACTTCATAGTAGTTGATACGGATTTGTGTTTTCCTCCTTTTTGGCTCAGGTCATGATCATAGTGCAAAGAGCCATTCAAAAATGAAGAATGGAAAATGAAGGAGAAGCTCCCCTCAAAAAGCACAAAGCCCAAGAAAACCCAGACAGCAAGCCAAGATGTAAATTTTGGGAAGAGTAAGTCCTGCCAGGCACAAGACACACTGCAGTTCTCTCTGCACTTACTGCCTGAAGCCAAGAACAGACAACATGCTGCAAAATATCAGGGTATATTTTGGAGCCCCGGTTCTTCAGCCAGTGAGGGCACATGAAAGTGTAATTTGTTTTATCTGATTTGTTTAAACAATTCCCAAGACTTTGATTATGGATTGTGACTCTACCAGCAAGGGAGTAGATACCTGCAGAAATCAAAATTCTTCTTGCTCTTTTTTTTTTTTTCTGAAAAAAAGTTTGCACGCATAGACTAATGTGCACATGAAGTTTCTCTCACCACATGAAGAAGTATCCCAAATTCTAAACCTGTTTAGTTGGGAGTGTCTCCTGAATAGAAAGTATCGTTTGTCTTGAACAATATACACTGGTTTTGTGAGGCAGACTCCACTTCCAGAAAGAGATTCTCAAGGAAAGGGATTATTCACCAAGCAGCTGAAGCCACCATTCCTTGATCATAGTAGAGAAACTAAAGTCATAAGGCACAAAAATCATTCCCCCCTTTCACCAACAAACCAAATACATGTTCCACTTAAAAATTTTACATAAAATCTGTACACTAATAGTCAGTCTGTGGAATTCTTTGCTAAAGGATGTCACAGATGCAAAAAACATACATGGATTGAGGTGGGCATCTACCTTATATATAGACTCGTGGGAGTTTTTCAGTAGACACATATGGTTTGGGAAATCTCCTCAGCTGAAAAGAGTTACAATCTGGGAGAGTGTTTGGGAAAAGTATTGGATATGTTTGTTCTTTTCCTACTCTCCCCTGGGTGTCCATGCATGGTCACCTTGGAGGCAGGCTACTGTGATAGATGGCCCCCTGGCCTAAACCAGTATGGACATTCATATGTTCTTACATACCTGGGTAATATTCTCTTCATTAGAGTCATATACCTGCATAGTCTGCATCTTCTTAATGTGTATAGCATTGTACAGACATTTGGGAGAAGAGATGAAAAATACACTGCTTAACACAGGTACTGAGTTTGTTTCCTTTAAATTTCTTAGCACTTAGGATTGCCCAGTAAGCAAGGCAGTAGGCTTCCTCTCTCTACTTCATCTCTGTCTCTACAGCAGACTCCATTTCGACGCGCACATTGGAACCTCGTGCTGCAAAATCAGGGCCATCAAGTTTTGAGGGGAGCTGGGCTTTAATTGCCAATAATAAATAATACCCAAATTATTTGTATCTGCAAGAAGAAAGAATTGGCCAAATACTAAAAATATACAACATGTTGCTGGAAGGAAGTATCTCATAGCCTCTCTGTTCTGTGCTGTATAAGAGACAAGAGGAAAAATCATATTGTATTACAGCAAGGCAAATGCAGTAACAAAGATAAAAAATTAGACACATATTCACAAGTCATCATTACAAGGCCGCCCAGAGACAAGTGGGTCAGCTTCCTGTCAGGGCTAGGACTGGATGCAAGTGTGGTGAAGAAGGGCACCTTCCAAGCTGAAGGCTGCAGCCAGATGGGCACCAGTCCTGGGGAATGAGTTCTGGGAACCTCACATCTGATACCCTGTGGGATTAGGGTTCAGTGTCTTGGAATCCTAAATGTAGCATGTGCAGACAGCACAAAGCCATTTAGCTTTGCGTTGCCTGGGATTCCAGCTCTTAGGTTGCCAGCAGCCTCCTCGTGACAGCCATAGGAAGAAAAGCATAGAGCTGGTTTTCTTTCACTGAGATTTATTTATTTTTAGCTGTCAGCAGATTACAGATGGGGAAAAAAAATAGTAATTTTATTTCTTCTGAATAAAAGTGATTTCTAAACAATGTAGAAGGATATGAAGTGAACTCCAACCTCTCTTCTCACCAGCCTAAGGAGTTCCACAGGAATCCCTCAAGTCTGGTACTATGGGGCAGTAATAGCTATAGCTGAGAGGGTTTTGAGTTCTGCTGTGGAAGTTCCCTCTGGAATGAGGACCAGGGTTGTGACCAACTTGTGGGAAGCAAGTGTAGTAGCTTACTTTTAAAACAGCAGGCTAAAATAAGCAAAACATTTTGAAAGTCCTAGCTCATCTCATGCTTTTCTTGTGATTGCTAATATCACTAGAACTGCTGACAGTGTTGCTGTGTGTGCTTTTAACTGCACCATGAGAAACCAAGAGCTGCAGAGCAGTTCATTCTGCTGTAAAGCCATGTGAACATCTCCTTAAGGCACACAAGAAATTACATTTCTATTCCAGGAAGAAACGATTACAGAGGAATTTAGTGCGTGCTTACCCCACATCCATCACACTTATCCTCCCCCAGCTGCTCCATCATCCAATAGACTTGGGGCATCTGGAGCCAAAGGGGCAGCCAGGGAACACGTGTAAAATGTTCCTAGGAAGGAGAACAGCAAGGTATATTGCATCCTGCCCAGCCTTTGAGCACAATCTTCCCTGCCCAAATGCCTGTAAGGAGAAAGCAGGGGAACTACCTGCCAGAGAGTCTGCCAGAGGTGTGGAAGGAGGCCTCCAAAATAAGAAGGTCAGCTGGGACCAAAGACAAGTCTTGAGCCAGAGACTGATTGGACTTCTCCCTACTGGCAGCCATGGCATCCCAGGAGGCATTACAAGCAGCAGAGACTGTGACCCTGCAGGACACAGGACTCCTCAGAAAACACTGAAATGCTTCTGCCATAGGTGCACAATCAGGCAACCAGCTCTGGCCAGGAAGATGCCACACTCCAAGACTAACATTCCTAAATGGTGTATTTATTGCTCTGAGCAGAGAAGGCCAGAGAGATGGAGGTGTGTATAAAGGCTAAAGCCAGGGTGCATAGCCATCTGAGGAAATGGGAAGGAAATCAGCCACCCACCTAGGATGACAGTGTCTTGAGAGAGAAGTGCTGTGGCATAATGGAGCAGACCCACTGTGGCAGTCATCCTGATTGTCTCAGCCATCGGGACCCCAATACGAAGTGAGGATGTTTGTGAAGGAGCTGCTTGTGCCTTCTGGCTGTGGCAGCAAAACAGCATCCTCCCCTGCAGTGCTGAGGTCAGTTAAGGAGTTGGCTGATCACCAGACCCAACCCATACACCTTTTTCCTTCCTGAATGACAGAAAAGTGAGTGGTTTGAGTCGAAATGGCGTGACTGCCCCTCTCGAGAGCACAAACATGCCTCCTGACAATGCATATGTCCTCACTGGAACAGAAATCTCCATTCAGTGATCTTTGCTCATTCCTCAATCCCCCAACCAGCAGCCCCAATGTTCGATGATGGCCGTATTCAGCCCCAAGGCTTCCTTCTGTGTGTCCTCACCATTCATCACCTTCAGCTCAGCAGCTATGGCTTGCTAGGCTTTATTTGCTGCAAGCCTTCTGCCCCCACCCCTGGTTTCTCCCATCATAACCCTTGCCCAAGCCATCTGTGATCTGAACCACCTCAACCCAGATCCCTGTCCTTCTCAATGCTAAAATCACTCCCCATACACAAGCCAGATAGGAAGGCACCTGCCCACTGCCACCTGCCTGATGTTTCAATCCATTGAGCTTCTCTTAGGGCTTCCTCTCATACTTCCTTTCATCTACCTTGTGCTCTCAGATATGAGTGTGTGGTGGTTTGACCCACAGTGGGACCATGCGATCCTGCATTCACTCCCCCAACCCAGTGAGATGGGATGGGAGTCACAACAAAGGGGCCATGGATTAGGAATGAAGGGCAGGGACGGCTCACTCACCAGTTATGGTCACGGGCAAAACAGGCTCAACTCGGGGAAGAAAAATCAATTTAATTCATTGCAAATCATCTGAGTAGCACAATGAGACATAACAACCACATCTTACAACACCTTCCCCCACCCCTCCCTTCCTCCTGGGTTCAAATCACTTTGCTTCCAATTTCTCTACCTCCCCCCGCCCCAGCAGCACAGGGGTCAGGGAATGGGGGTTCAGTCTGTTCACCTCTGCCACTCTTCCTGGCATGAAAGTCCAGGAATAAGATGTTTCAAAGCGATCTTCCCATGGAGTCATGGACCTCTTTGGGCTCGGCTCCCTGCTCCAGTCTGCTCCAGCGTGGAGTCCTCCATGGCCTACACATGGGTATCTGCTCAGCCATTGAACCTCCATGGGCTGCAGGGACCTCCTTTGCCTTCTCCTACTCCATGGGGTTGAACTGGGTGTCTGAAGTTCTCTGTCCTCCCTCTCCTCCTCCTCCTCCTCCCTCCTGGCAATTAAGCTCTCTCTTTGTTTAGGCCAACGGTCATCTTTTGTTCAGGTCAATGGTCTCTCCTCCAGGTTCACCCCACCTTCTTCTTTTCAGGACAGTCCTTCCCCTCACAAATACGTATTTGCAGAGCTGTTTCTCTAGCGCTCATTGGCCCAGACTGGGCTGGGGGGTCTCTGCCTTGGAGCCAGGGGAGCTTTTAGCTCTCACAAGGTGGCCCTTCCCCCACTACCAAAAAAAACGGGCCCCCCACAAACCTAACACAGAGTGCCAATATTACAGGCTCACAACCTATGTATCACCTGGAGCTTTCCAGACCATACCTAAATGTGGAATTACTAGGTGGGACTCTGTGAACAGCTTCATGGCTAGGCGTCCATATCACACCCCAACATAGAATCACAGAATCACAGAATGGTTTGGGTTAGAAGGGACCTTAAAGATCATCTAGTTCCAACCTCCTGCCATCAGCAGGGACACCTTCCACTAGACCAGGTTGCTCAAAGCCTCATCCAGCCTGGCCTTAAACACCTCCAGGGAGGGGGCATCCACAACTTCTCTGGGCAACCTGTTCCAGTGTCTGGACATATGCCTCTCCTTAACAGGCCCACCACCAGACCTCTGGATCTGGCCAGGAGGACTAAGGGAAGGAGAGTTTTGCCCCTTACATCACTGAAGGTTTCACAGGTTTCCTGTCGCAGCAGACAGCTTGCCCCTTCTCCTGCACTGTGCCTATGGGCACCAGCACACAGTGGACACATCCCTCTGGCCACATCTAGCCTAAGTACAGGTGGGCACAGAAGCAAGCAGGCTTCCTTTCTTGGAGTTGCCCAAAGAGAGTCTCTGCTCCTTCTCCACCTCCTGGACTAACAGGGGATGCCTTTGAGGCAACTGTGGCTTGAGGAGCTGGGGCTTCACACTGCCATCACAGCAGTAGCAGCCTCAGAGCTGCACTGGAAATACTCTCTTCAGCCGGAGCACCTGTACTTCACCTGCTGGAATATCTGGAGTGACTCCTCTGTGGTTCTTAGGGTGAAGTGGCCCACATCCAACCCCCGCAGCAGCAGAGCACCTGGAAGGGCAGCATAACAACTTGCTGAACACCGAACACAGCCTTAATGAGGATTTTCACAAGGAAGCAGAGGATTTTGGTGCAGAGTGACAGGTTTGTTCCCACTGACATTACAGGGCTGAGCCCAGCACTCCAGCAGCCTTTGAGACTCCAGGAGAGACCAGTTCTGTGCAAGGGCAGCTCACTGCAGAGCCAGCTCAGCCCAACACATGCCCCATGCAAGAATGTGCTCAGGGAGCAAGGCCAGGGCTGCCGAAGGCCATAGTGCTCTGCCGCAGCTGGGCCACCATAGCGCTGGATGGGGTCTCCACCGTGGCGGTGCACAGCACCGCTCCGTGCCATGTCTGTAACCTCGCACAAGGAAGGGCCTGCTTTCCCCCCACCCCCTTCAGGTACATGACAGTCCGTTTTCTGATGCTGGTTTGACTGATTCTCATTTCAGTAAAGGCTCTCGCACCTGCCCTGGCCTCATGTGGTTTGTTCACCCCCGCTTTGGACTGGGAAGAGGACACCGAGCCATCCTCATCCCTTCCTAGACCCTCATGCACACTGCCATGGGGTCAGCCCCCTCAGGATGGTCCCTCCCCCTGCCAGTCTGTTCCCACCCATACCTTCCTCAGCTATGGGAGGCCTGCCCCAGCTTGGAGGCAAAGCAGTGCCAGGCCCAATGTGGACAGCCTGCCAGGACCCACTGCAGCTGTCACAGAGGGACTGCAAGGACAAGAGAGCCCCAAGGCTGAACCATGACCATCTGGCTCTGCAAAGCCAGCAAAGGCCTTCCAAGGCCAGCAGCTCCCTGCGCCCCTCCAGTCCCAACGCTCACACACCAAAGGGACACTCACAGAAACTTCAATGCCCTCTTTAATCTGTCCATGCTCTGAGACGACAAACAGAAATGAACATAACCTAATCTGGAGACAAATCCCACTGAATCCAGCACACACTGGGAGAAGCGAGTGCGCCCCTCCTTTTCCACCATGGCCTACATGGGGCTCCTACCAGCTCCACAGGCCACCAACATGGCACACGCACAGCCCACTGCGGGCCCTCCTCCCACCACTCTCAGTGCTGTGAGAGGGGACACCCTCCTTTGCTCCTGGGGAGCCACAGAGGAGGCAACGTTAGCTGAAGAAGATTTCCCTGACATATTTCAGAACATCATCCTCAGAGTCCTCCCAGCCTGTCTTCTCTGCATCAGCACCAGCACGGGCAACAGGAGGGGATGGGAGAGCCGGACCGTGGTTGCTGCCTCCCCCCACACTGGCTGTGCTTCCAGGAGCCTCCTTTGGTGTTGGCTGCAGCTCCTGCTCCTCTTCGCTCGTTGTTGCCTGCAGCCCCTGTTGCTCTTCTCTCCTCGACCGGGCCTTCTCACCTTCCTGGCACTGTAGATTCTGACCAACGGGAAAACAACCAGACCCGGCAGTGCGTGACTTTACCGCGGAAGCGCCCCAAGGGGCGGGT